>NW_008679704.1:131978-136195 GCF_000695815.1 Acanthisitta chloris | reverse complement strand
GGTGTACTTGCACAGGTACACATCGACCTGCTAAGATAATAATCACTCTTCTCATTAAGACCTATTCTAGCAACCTTGCCACTAAGGCCTACTTTAGCTACCTTGCCACTGAGGCCTACTTCAGCTAGCTTGCCACTAAGGCCTACTTTAACTCCCATGATTTTAGAAACATTTTATCCCATGTTATCACTCTAATGATGCAGGAGCATAGCCTGGTTAGGATGCCTGAGCCATCCTAACCACATCCGAGGGAGCCTGGAGCTGCCAAGCCAAGCATTCCACAGATATCCTACCCAGGGCTCGGAATTCCATCCTCCCTGCGTTTTAATGCATCACTGAATGCAGAGCGAGCTGAGCTGAGCTAATGAGCAATTAGCGCTGGGCAGAGCTCCCCTCGCGGCTGGGGACGGTCCCCACCAGAGGGCACTCAGCCCTTCCCGCAGGGGGAACCTAGGGAATTACCAGGGCATTTGTTAGTTCACTCTGTTAGATGTTTGTCAACTGCTGCTGATGCAAAAACTGTACAACACTCAACGTTTTTGTTCCACTCGTATGCATAACTCAGTTCTTCCTTCACAATAGACACTGCAAGGGCATTTTTTTTACTGGGAAAACCAAATGTGTGTGCTAATTTTGCTAGCTGTGTGCACAGAAATGCTGGTCTCTTTGTACACTTTCTCATATGTGCCCTTGGTGTAAGGTATTTGTGCCTTAATGCTCCTCAGCTGGCTGCTAGCAGCCCTGTCTTTCCACCTGCACTTAAGATAAAAGTTTCTCCAGTCAAACCTTCTTTCCCATAGAGAGAAAACATCTTGCTGCTAATCAAATAAAAATATAAAATACAACAAAAATAGATATACCCCACACAGACAGCTACATGGATGCAGAGGCCCAGGAATGGCTCAGCCAGGTGTGCTGGCAGAGTGAGCTACATCCTTACAGCTCCATGTGTGAGACACACCTGGCACCCACCACACTGCAGAGCAGTGCACAGGAGTGTGGCACAGCCTCTCCTGCCTTGGCACTGAGTCCCACCACACACACCTGTGGCAGCCCCACAGCCTCACCTGCAGCCTCTGCGCCGGCTGCTCACTGCCTCGCAGCCTTTTAGGGTCTTTCTTACAGCTTAACTGAAAATTCATTGTAATTCCTAAAGGGGAAGAGTCTCCAGAGGGATCTAATGAGTTTTATCTCCTGTCTAGTGCCTCGTGTGGTGTTAGTTGGTTTTACAGGTTTGGCTGTGCACTGCAGTTAATTCTGAGCACAAAACCAGAATCATACACAGCAAACTGGATCTCATTAAAATCTGATTTACACTTAAATCCTAGGGTATAAAAAAAGGAAAACGGAAGCAAATTATTTCAGGAAGCCTTTAGAAATGAGAATCCAAGCAGAAACTCTAGAAGGGAATCAGTAATTATTACTTTCTGTAAAATGATTTATCCTATGTGGCAGTAATGCAGTTCAAGGCAAATAACAGTTTACTCCTAATGGTTCTGTCAGGAGACTAATAAACTGCCTTTAAGTGTGTTCCATGGACAAAGAGCACTGGGATGGCTTCTCCATAAACCACTGCTGGGCCAGAGGCACTACAGATCATTTCTGGAGGCCTGATATTAGAACAGCACAAGCTGATGAAGGCAAAGGTTATGGAGATATTTAAACTTTCAATTATATTTCTGGTTCCACTCCAATTTCCCACTGCAGTTAGTTTAGATCTTGATCTATTTTCGCTAGGTACAAAAGCAAATAATTAATCTGAACTACTGAAGAGATTGACAAAGAAGATATAGACCTCTTGGCTAGCCCTAGGCTAACTGGAGGATGGAGCAGGTTCACTGTGCTGTACCCAGAGCTGCCTCCCTGCCCTGCCCTGCCCACTGCACCTGTGATCTTGCCGTTGGCCTCGGAGGGAGGCTGCCAGTTCACGATGATGGTCCGAGGTTTGCCCTCCTTGCTCACCACGGTCACGTCCTTGGGAGGAGAGGTAGGGACTGCAAACACACAAAACAGAGTGTCACTGAGAGAAAGTCACCCCCTCACCCTGGAGTTTTACTTTATATCGAATACAGTTATATTTTGGGTTTATTCACTTTTCTATTATTTTTAGAAAGCTACTACCTAATGTAGTGCTCTTACTGATTTACTCCATTCCACTGGCCAATGCCATCTGGTGTGCAGTACCTCCTTCCCTCTTGCCAAAGCACTTCTGTCACCAGATGCTGTGACTCGTGACTGACTGAGCCTACAGGTCCTCAAAAATACAGATCTTCATACAACTGGCAACTGGGGTCAGTGAGTTCTCACCTGAATTTCTTTGGTCATTAGAAAAATTGTGTCAGAAATACATTTTATATGGCATAGGAAATATCTCCCTATTTTCAGGTCAACAGTGAAACTGAGACCTAGTCATGCCAATTTGCCGCTTAAATCCAAATCAGCAAAGTGAATCCACCAGCAATTTAGAATCACAGAATCATGGAATGGTCTGGGTTGGAAGGGACCTTAAAGATCATCTCATTCCACCTCCTGCCATGGGCAGGGACATCTTCCACTAGCCCAGGTTGCTCCAAGCCCCATCCAACCTGGCCTTGAATGCTCCCAGGGACAGCACAGCCACAGCTGCTCAGAGCAGCAATCTCGGGGCAGGATCTGTAATTGCTGATTGACTTTACCAAAGGATTATTTGTAATCTGGAAGGAGATTTGCACCACAGAAGCATTTGAAATGCAGAAATGTTTGCTGAGCACAACTGTCTCCAGCCTTTTTCCTTGGGTTGCCTCAGAGTGAGACTGAGAGAAAGAAAGGAGATGAGAGCATTCCTTGTCCCATCAGCCTCCTCCTGCCTAAAACTCAGGAAATGGCACAAGATGCTCCAGCTGAAAACTGGAATCCCAAGGCCTTCCTTGCTGTGGCCTCAAACATCCACCTGGGGCTGACACCAGTGCATGGAGCTGTGTCCAAAGGAGCATTCTCCAGCCACACGTGCAATGCCTCATGGTGAAAACCAGGAGCCTCCTGGTGGGTTACTTGGAGTAAACCCACCTTGGATATTTACTGCAATAGTAACACTGAGTGCTTACAGTGCTTTCTGCATTTCAAGAGCTTTATGGATGTCACCTCTGAGCAATGAATCCATGCAGTCTCAAAGACCTGTTAACCCTGTGCAGGGCAAGGGCTGGAAACCAGGGATAGCCAAGGCCCAAAGGTTACTGCAACTATTGCCCCGAGGATGTAAAACCAAGATTCAGAGGAGACAAAAATAAACAATCAGGACTAGCCCATAGGAGATCACCAGTTCACAGACCAGCATCTCATATTTGCCCTCAGCATTAGCCGAGGAGCAAGTCCCACACAATGCTGCTGCTCAGGAGTATTCCAAAAGAATGAGCCACTCACTCAGGAATTTGGCCAGCAACATAAATCGTAAGATCTCTTACAAGAAATTATCTTTAGCCTTTGGGTTTTTGGGCTGTTTTTTTATTTGCTTCTTAGTTCCCAGGCTTTTAGGTCATGCTTGCAAATATTCTTTACAACCACCCTGAGCAGGAGTTTATTCCTGTTTAATGCAGTGAGAGCTCCTGCATGGTGCCCTCACCCAGGTGCTGGCTTTGAGTTTCAAATCCTCTTCTAAGATCAATATCTCTGCAAGTTTTACAGTCTCTCCTCTTAGTGTAGAGTTATGGGCAAAGACTGTACATGTGTCAGCAAAACCAGCAAATGAAATGTTTTAATGTAGGCTGGGAATAGTCCCTGGGATGGGAAAAGAGCCTCAGCTCAGGGCTGGGCTGTGGAACCATAATGGTCCCAGACCATGGAATTCCCACCAAAACCCATCATAGTGTTAGCAAAAGCACCTGAAGCTCACTAAGGGTTTATGGGACTCCAGAGTAAGTGGAGAGATTTCGGATTTTATCCTGTTCTGCTTTTCTCATGCCTTGTCACAGAACGTTGGGAAGATCTCATTAAATCTTCACATGCTTGATTCTTTGGTGTATTTTAATTTAAGATAAGAACTCCAGGCTCATTTGGATGGGCTTTTTGTCCTTTACAGTTCATCTGAGGAGAAACCTAAGCATAATAAGCAGCAAATGTAATTGCCCAAAGTTCACTTAGCACTGCAGGACAAGAGGAGCTAATGAGGGACAGGCCAGGGGCAGAGGGCCTGGCCCTCCCAGGTACTCCATGAGGCTGAGCTCCTCCCAGTGCCTGCAAAC
>NW_008679704.1:115914-131952 GCF_000695815.1 Acanthisitta chloris | reverse complement strand
CTGCTGTGATTTTTTTGTCTTCATTTGCCTCATGCACCTCCTCATTCTGTAATAATTATCATCACACTTACAGCAAATTTTAATTATTATTTGCTAAAGTCTTGCCTTTGTATTTGCTATTAACGTGCTCTTTCTGAGACATCTCAAGCATACACTTTATTCTCTCCTGCCCATGAACTGTGGTACATTATTCATTACTTCTCTGTAATTTGATGTAAATTCTCTTCATGCAATCATCCCTTTGAATTCTGAAGGATGTTGTTGGTTTTTAATCAGAATTTCTGACTGAACTATAAGGAAGCAAACCCCCCAGCAAGTATTCATCAGCAGAATCGTTTAAAAAACACAGAGCTGGCAGCCTTGGCTGTATGAAGTGACATGCCAACCCTTCCAGAAGGCAAACAGTACCTAATTCAAAGGTTGTCCCATGTGCTGTCATGCTCCAGGTGCTGGATCGTCGCCCTTTGGTCACCATCACTGAGAACTCGTACAGGGTGTTTGGCTTTAGCCCAGTCACTAAATAGCTCAGAGTGGTGGCATTTGCAGTCTGAAAGGAAAACACAAGTGTCAGGAACAACTGGAAGCTGTCAGTCAGCAGCTCTCAGACACCCTGTGTCTCAGACATTTCAGCATCCCTACATTTTCATAACCACAGTCATTAATTCGGGAATGGTTTTTTCTCTGTCATGCAAATTCATTAATCAAGTATTAACGTGAAGTTGTTTTATCCTCACCTAGAAATTCCTTCTGCAATCAGCAAGAGCATTTAATAGCAGTCAATTATAAATTAAAAAAAGGCAATACAGGGTCCAGGGCCTCTTGTTATGCTGTGGCTAAATGACTGTTTACTTGGGGGGTTAATTTACAGCATTTCATTAGCTGATCTGGCTGGGGAAAACAATCAGCACAGCTAATAACAGTCCTGCTTGCAATCTGCCTCCCAAATTCCTATTAGAATTTCCAGTACATTCTTAAATACTTCAAAAAATAATTAACTACCAACTAAAAAGACACACTAGTGAGGCTTGGAGAGCGTGAAGCCTTACTCATATGTAGGGTTTTTTTTCTCTAGGATCACACACACAGAAACTACACGTGGCTTGTAATGGAATTTGTAACTCAGCCATTTGTAAGTGTCTGCTGTTTGTTATACATGGATTCAACATCAGCAGAATGTGCTGGAGGCCTATGGAAACAAAAAGATGTATTTACAGTATGTACATTGCTTACCTTGGCCTACAGTGATCTAAACACAGAACTCAGGAGCTGTGCCAGTGTTTGACACAACACCTGGCACAGCCACTGTCCCCAGAAACACTGTCCTCAACTAACTGATTTGCAAGGTAAAGGCACATTTCTTGAAAGGCCTCTGAGTAACACAGTCCAAACTCTGCACAGAACACCCTGATTTCTCAAGTATCAGCGAGAGGCTTTTTTTCTTACACCAGAAGGAAGTTCAAGAAACTGTGATCCAAGGGATGCTTCGCTTTGTAGAATCATAGAATCAACCAGGTTGGAAAAGACCTCCAAGATCAAGTCCAACCCTACTGTGGTTACTAGACCATGGCACTAAGTGCCACATCCAGTCTCATCTTGAAAACCTCCAGGGATGCTGAATCCACCACCTCCCTGGGCAGCACATTCCAATGCCTGATCACTCTCTCTGTAAAAAATCTCTTCCTAATATCCAACCTAACCCTCCCCTGGCAGAGTCTGTGCCCTCTTGTCCTGCTGCTGGTTGCCTGGGAGAAGAGACCAACCCCCACCTGACTCCAACCTCCTGTCAGGGAGTTGCAGAGGGTGATAAGGTCTCCCCTGAGCCTCCTCTTCTCCAGGCTGAACACCCCCAGCTCCCTCAGCCTCTCCCCATGGCACTTGTGCTCCAGTCCCTTCACCAGCCTCATTGCTCTTCTCTGGACCTGCTCCAGCACCTCAATATCCTTCCTGAACTGAGGGGCCCAGAACTGTACTGTGCCAAGTATTTTGCCTGTTCCCACACATCATAGGGGTGGACAGACAAAAAGGACTCACCAAATGAATAAAACCCTCTATTAACTTTAGACCTTTACGTGATAGACACTCAGTGTAGTTCTGGAATAAAAGGGATTGTGGCTGGATGGTTGTGACAAAGCTGGACTAAGCACAGCTCCCTTGGGCTGGGACAGTGATGGAATGACAGGGCTAAAGGAGAAATCTTTTCCCAGCATCTTGCATTATGAGCTGCTTTAGCCCTGAAATGCACACCAATTCTTCCTCTCCAAAATGCCTATGGAAATTCCCAGCAGCACTGAAACATTCCATTCTGTTTATAGCCCTTGGTCACTCTCAGCCACAGCCACACATGGCTGCTGGGCTCCTTTGACTGGCTGAAGTGCTGGTTTTCCTCTATGGCTTTGAATCTTGGTGTCTTTTAGTTTCCCTGCACACCACGTTGAATGCAAATGACACATCAAAGCCACACCAGTGTCAGACCTCTCTGCTTTCTCCATTTTTTAACACCACTTACAGTTTCAAGATCCCAACACATCCCATGGTACCACATCCTGCTCATCCACTAGACATAAACTTCATCAGTATTACCCTGAACTATTTATTTTCCTTTTTTGCAGTCCTAAAAGATCTAAGATAAGGTTCAGTATTCTTGGTTGTGCTTAAGAGCTCTCTGGTAGATCCCAGGCAGCTGTGAGCAGGACAACTCCCTCACCAACAGGTTCTTTGAAGCACTCCTGATCCACACCAGTGCATGACATGGTCCACAGCACAGCAGAGCCTCTTAGCTCCAGGAACTGTATCCCATCTGTTCCTATGTTTACAGGCTCTAGACTGACACAACTCCTACACAAATTGAGGAAAACAAGGCTCCTTAAGGTGGAATCACTTGTGTTTGAGGCACACAGCCTCTTCTTCAGCAGTTTGTGCTGCTGGCACAGCAGTGGGGAGCAAAGGCAGATCCGAATGAATGGTCTCAACATCCAGTTTGTGGAGGAGAGGGATGGATGGAGAACACAGTGCTGAGCAGATGGAGCTCTGGATATTGGAGAGCTGACACAGGCTGGGGTGGAACGCTCGGATGAAGTGGGTGCACAGCCTCACACGAGTGACTACCAGAGCTGCAGGAGCCACGACAAGCAACACACTCACTCTGAGCACAGTCACCACAGACCTGACTGAAATGCAGCAGCTTATTGAACCACACAGCTGGAAAGAGCTTTTGGCCTCCTTAAAGTGAACAATTATTGTCCAAGAGAGCACAGGAGAGTGTTTCTGACTGCAAAAGCAGCATGTGGCTGCTTCAGACATCATGAGCTACACATGAGGAGAGCAAACTCCCTCAAACTTCTGTCCTTTCAGGCAAAGGCTTTTTACAATGAGTAATTTTGGACAATATTCATCATTACATACTATTTTTGGCCCACAATAAATCTTCTTGCCCTCTGGCCACTAGGAACGGTGGGAATATTTCACTTACCACTGAGGGTGGTTTCTTTAAGCAATTAGCTAATGAAACTGTACCTTTATATAAATCACTCCCAAGACATCCTCTGCACACAGCTCAGGAACATGGCCTTGGAAGTAACTTGCCTTCAGAGGAGGAACACACACATAACATCTTTTCATTTCAATAAAAAACCAATCTGGTTTGTAACCAGATTGCTCTGCAGGAGCATAAAGGGATCTGCTCTGGTTGGGCATTTTAACAACCAGTTCCTCTGAGTCTCATTGCAAATGTGAAATTTGCAGTCAGCAGCTTTGAGGCCTCCAGGTAACTCTGAAAACTAAAAAAATAAATCCAACCAACCCCCAAATCCAGTCTCCAAATCAAAACAGAGGAAAATGGAGGGAGGCAGGGATATCATCAAGCTATCGCTGTGTATTTTGCATCCATTCAGTTCCCAAAGGAAAGGTTCACTATCAACTTTGCCTGAACAGGAAAGGTTGTAAAAGAAACTTAAGACCACCAGGGTGAATTGTTTCCCCTGCATGACTCAGACTCTGCTGCCTGTTGAGAAGCTGTCAGTGACACACACCTCATAATGCACTATTGGCCTCTCCACAGGTGAGCACACAGCTCACACCGAGGGAGGGATCGTGGCGGGGGGAGAGAAAGTATCATACTGTCACTGTGCCCATGGCTCCAGAGAGGAACATCACTCTGGAGTGTCTGTCTTCCTTCCCTGAGCCAGCTCTTCCACCCACTCTCACAACACACTCAGCTCCATCTCTTCCACACAGGAGACACACACCCAACAGCTTCCACTAAACCTGTTGGATCCTGCACCTCAAACCACCCTGGGCACAGCTCTGCAGTGATCTCTGTGCACTCATCGTTCCCCTCAGCTGTCACCTCACCCCGACTCACACACTGGACTCCTCCTGGCACCTCACAGCCACTGTGGTGCTGCTGGGACTCAGTACCTTGTACTTGGTATTTGCAGGAATGTTGGTTTTCCAGCGCACTGTGTAGTAACGAGCGTCCGTGATCTTCTGGTTCTTCGGCAGAGAGTTGTCTGCCCAAGTGATCCGAATGGTGTCATGGCTCAGGATGGAAGCCTGAACTCCCACCGGTGGCATCATGGGAGATGGATCTGGCACTGGAGTGTATGGAGCATTAATAACAAACAAATCAACCTCGGAAGTGTCTAGGGAATTGATGGTAAAAAGTCGTGTATTATAATTAAAAAGGGAGAAGGTGACATTTCCATGTGAACCAAAAAAAAAAAAGGGGAAATGCAGGGTAGTGCAATGAGATGGAAGGTGAGGAATGGAGAAAAAGAGAGAAAAGCCAGAGTTAATAGGTGACATCAGACTAGCCAATAACATTACTCTTGCATTGTCTTCCCTCAAGACAGTAAGACAACATGTACATGCTGAGGCATACTTAATGGTATTAGTGTTGAGTGCACTCAACCACAGCCTGAGAATCCCAAACAAAGTCATTTTAGCCTTATCTGCCCCAGAATGTCCACTGAGTCCGCTCCTCAATGAGGAGGACAAAGAGTTGGACTTCTGGGTGGGTAAATGCCACTTCACCGACACTACAGGGAACCCCCAGCACCTTATCAAGGATGTTATACCCACTGAGTTCCAAGTATCAGAGAATTGGCTGTAACTGTGAAACTGCAATTCCAGTGTCCTCTAGGAAATCTCTAAGGATTCATCCTGCTCTTCAGGATGAAACCAAAACACACCTACACCCATCCTGCTCTTCAGGATGAAACCAAAATGCCACACCTACACTAAACCCCTCAGTGATGTCACCAGGCTGGTAGGAGCACAAGGAGCCATGGCATGGCAATAGCTCACTTGCAAACAAGTTCTTCTGCTTAAACTCTTCTATTTATGTATTACAAGACCAAAATAGAGCTGCCAAGAACTTGTTCAGTCTAAGTGACAGCAGAGTGAGACAAAGAAAATGCAGGACCCATAGTCAAAATCTCAGTATGAAAGCCCAAATATAAATCTATGCTTGTCCATGAACCCCAAAACAAGGGCTGTGCCTTCAGAACTGCACCCACACAATGTGTGCTCATGTAATGTTACCTTTTGGAAGAAGAGCATCGATTAGTAGTTGAAAGGTTAAGTTTTGTAATTCGCAAATGGACCCAATTAAGCTGGTTTAATATGGAACGTGCAAGGCAATCACCAGAACGGTGAGGCCAATCAGTTACAGGGATGGAGAGCACTTGATGGCCCTGGCAAACAAGACTCTTGCACTGCACATCATCCATCCCAGCTGCTGTGCAAGGTGAGCAGCCCTGGCCCTTACCTGAGTGTGGCCGGGTCACCGCGCTCTCGTACAGGGGGATCCCCTCCCCGACGTTGTTAAAGGCTTTCAGGGTTATGACGTAGTGGGAACTTGGGTCTGAAGGGAAAAGAGAAATCACCATCACAAAGGAATCCTATTTTCTGCTTCTCCATATATTCTCTTTGTTCGAGATTTTATTTTTAAACTGAAAGACATGAAATAACTAGACTAAATTTGAACCGAGAAAGTCTCCAGAAGGAAAGAACCTTCTGTTCGTGTTCACAGAATCCTGGAATGGTTTGGGTTGGAAGGGACCTGAAAGCTCATCTCATTCCAACCCCCTGCCATGGGCAGGGACTCAATAGCTCTCATCAGTGGAAGCCTGTAGTCACAGCAAATCTACAGCCAAAAGAGTAATGAGGAAAAACAATTTCAAACTAACATCTTCAGCTGTTCTCCTACAAAACGACTCAAACCTCCAATTTTATGGAACTTCTCAATATTAATACTTCTTTTGCTTTCAGGCTATTTTACCTAAAGAGAATTCTGTGGAGGACTAAATCTCTGTGTTTCATTTAAAGTAGCTGCAGTGAATCTTGATGACATTGCAGTTTCTTTTTGCCTGCAGCTCCACATGGAGAATGAGGGACATTTGCTGCTGCTCAGCATGAAAGTTGTAACTAGTGCTGAAGAAGAGGGAAGACTTTGGGAATGGCTGCTGATTTCCTTTCCTTACCCAAGTTCTCAATGGTGTAGTATCTCTGTTTGTAGTCCACCTTGATGGTCTGGGCGTGGGGGCTGCCGATGCCGTAGCCGATCGCGTAGCCCCTCACCACGATGTTCTGGTTCTCTGGGGGGGTCCAGCTCACCACGATGCTGGTGACGAGCGGACGGACATGTAGGGAGCTTGGAACTTCAGGAACTCGAGTTTCTGTTAGAGAAAAATGATGGATTTCAAGGATTTGTCTGAAATAAAGGTAATTACATGAGGAACATCAGCTAGGAAGGTCAAACAAAGCACTTCTGCTCTGTGTCTGTGTCAAACTGAGCACGTTCCAATGGAAAGAGCTTTGGTGTACAATGGAGAGCAAAGAGCTCCAACAGCAGAAGGAAATTACCATAGTTTTGTATAGCATTGTATTTTAATAACCCTCTCCTTAAAAGCAAGGACAGTTGCACTGAAGAAAGTATCAGACCTGCTTAGGGCAGACTTTTTGGGTGGTTGTGCTTGTTCTTACCAAATTCTCCAAACATGCCTTAGGTTTATCCCATCCTGCCCCTCCACAAAACAATCTACCTTCAATTCCATCCTATTCCTTACTTGTGGGCATTAAAATAATGGTATTGAGAATACTGATGATGAAAGAAAGATTCCTGAGCTCGCTGGATATTCCACAGCTCTCAGAACCATCAGTGCCCTGGACATTGCACGTGCTGCAAAGGTTTATTCTCATTTGTCCTACACTTATCACTGCCCAAATCCTTGGGTTCACATAATGCACAAAAATAAGCAGGAACTACACAGTCATGCTAAAAGATCAAAAAATACAGAGTCCATATCAAATGTTCAAATCCTACCCCCAAAAGCAACACAAACCTTGTCCCAACCCCCCCAGAGATGGAATGTGGATGCTCAATACCAGAAGAACTTCCACAACATGACACTGTAAGCCCCTAGTATTTTTACTACAAGTTTTTTCCCCCACTGCTGAGTCAAACCTAAAGGCAATCCCACAGCTGCACCCACAGTCTCCATAACTTTGGTCTAAGCCCTCTGAAGTGAAATGAGCCCTGTGTCAGCCGCTGGGGCCAGCCCTGTGCCCAGGGATCACAGGCAATTCCATGTGAGAGCAAGCTGAGTCCCCACTCTAAAATCAAATCAAGGCCTTCTGCTCCCTGCAGGGATTTCATTTTAGTGAAACGTGCTGCATTCCTCCAAAACATTTGATAAAGCTCCACAATAGGATTATTTGGATCACGATATGCCACTGGCCTGCCAGCCCAGGGAGCTTACAGTCTCCAGCTGACACGGCCCATCAGTTAAAGTTCACAATTATTAAATACAGCAAAGCTCCAATTGCAACAGGAGAGATGACATTTGTAACTGCACAGAAGTTCCTGCACTGAGGATAAACTCTGTACAACTGTTTAGCACCTCCTGCTGAGCAGTCCTGGGGACCTGCACCAACTCCAACACTGACTGCAGCACTCTGGCTCCCCATTACAGTGATGACACTAATGTGAATTATTTCCTATTTCAACTCAAGAAGCAGCCATGGAATAAAAAGAAATTACTCCTTACGTGTCTACTGAACCTAAGAAATGCAAGATTAGCTGTAAATGCATTTGCATGGTGTTAAAATTATCCACATGAGCTCACTGAAGACAGAAACCCAAAAAACACACATCATCTTTGCAGAAAGATCTCACACATGGACACAGAATGATGTGAATATCATGTTACCTTGTCTTAACTGTGAATTTTTATTACTTTATTCATTGGCAAGAATATGCAGAGAGAAAGTCAGATTTCCTGCAAGGACTGCAACATTCCAAATTTAAATGACAAAGTCAACAGAGAAGCAAAAGGTTCTTTTCTTCTCCTTCCCTCTGCCCTATTTAAATGTAAATTTAATCCTGACACTACCCTCTGGCAAAGTATTGTTAACTCTAATTCAGGGACGTTTTCATTACCTTGTGAAGTGCTTATTTACAGAGCTCTACTCGAGTTTGGGGACCTTGTGGCTTCTCAAAGCTGCAAGGTCGTGTCATATCCACTTAGAGGAAGACAGACACACAGGTGAAAGTAATTTCAACTCTAAAAAGTCTTTTTAGATATCTACAGAACCGAACTGCACCGTTAGCACTGGGAGGATGAGGACAAGGATTAAGTTGAGCATCAGCTTTGCAAAGCACAGAGACTGCAGCAGGGGCTCCCCAGGGCTTCCTGAGCCAACTGCTGCAGCAAGCTTCCAACAGCAGAGCCCAAATATTGAATCACTGGCATCAGTTCATCTTCAGCTGCCAGGATAACACAACCTGAAGCCACACAGATGTGAGAGACATGGCTGGATCCTGTGGCAGCGAGCTGGAATGACCCTCCAGCTGCTTCAACAAAGCCAAGAGGGAGAGTGGTCCACAAGGCCCAAAGGAACTTGTGTGCAACCCACTCATTAAACACTTCTCTGAAATGGGGACAGCCTACCCAGAACCACCAGCTCCGTGTGGGCACTTCCACAGAGATTCCCCCCAGCCATCCTTTTAAAAATGGACTTTTCTTCCATTTAAATGGCTCTTGGTCAGATTCTGGGAGATGCTCACAAATTTGATCATTTGAGTTCTGCAAGAATCTGATTCCCACTTGCAAACTGTTCTTTGGACCAACTATCAAAGGTCAAAATTTGTCATAGAATGTTTTCTACTGTTACTGTTCAACTCTGAGTTGGGAAAACAAGCTCATATCACAGTTCTGTAGAGCACTTATCGTGAATCCATGGATCTGGTGGCAGACAGTTCATTTCTGATGGGACATATGGTCCACACTAGTCTACCACTACTGCAAATATAATCAATCTCCCCTTTCTGCTCACGTGGCAAAATACCAACCACTGTGGGTCAAAGACAGTGTGGCACCAATGAAACACGGGGTAGGACTGCAAAGGGCTGTGTGTGACAACGTTTCCATTGTTCTGTGACATCTCATTGTCACTCATCAATGAGTATGTATTAGCAGAAAACACTTAGTGCCAACATACAGCACTATGAAGTGTAGAAGCAGGGGTTGATTTCAAGCCTTTCTATTGACTTGGCAAGAATTTTCTGTTAAAACAGACATGAATTTCACTGAATCACAAATAAAGCCATGATGAGAACACACAGCTGAAAACACACGGTTTGCCTTAAAAATGGCAAACATGGGAGTCCCCTGCCCATGAACTGCAGAGGCTTTGCTCTCAGGAAGACAGTCCCACTGGTGAGCTTACCATCCAGGTCACTCTCGAAGGTCTCAGCTGACACCCAGTCGGTGGCTGGGCCAGTGCCGTTCACCGTCAGGGCAGCCACGCGGAAACTGTACTCTGTGCCTCGTTCCAGACCTGGGGACAAGGAACACCCACCATGTCACACCCAATACCCACTGTGGCACAGCAAACACAGTTCCCAATTCAAACAGGGATAACCTGTAGCAAACCTGTCCCCCCACTCTGCCACCCAAGCACCACAGGGATGGAGGCAGCGCCTGATGCAGGTGAGATGTGGCACCAATTAGGTGTTACAGCTAAACTGTGACCAGTGGTACCCAGGGCTGTGACACTGCTGCTGTCCCCATGGGCTGCTGGAGGAGACTGTGAGGTCCTGCTTGCAAACAGCTTTAATTTCTGGCTGTAATTAGTTTTCAGAACAGAACCACCCACACCCATAGCTAAACCAGGCGTGGGGTAGAGGCAGCAAAGTGAGCAAACTCTGTATGTTTGATGTATGTATGAGTGTACCATCAAAAATCAAAACAGTGTGAAAATGCACTCGAATTCTGATATATGGAGCTTCTCAAACAGGCTTTGTTCCTGGCAAAAATACATTCCAGTTACAGGCACATCTCAACTCCTGCTCTGCGAGAACACAGACTTACTGAGGCAGAGCTGGAATTTCTAAGAACAAATCAAAACATCTTGTGAAAAAAAAATGTGTTTTTCTTTTCTAGAGGCACAGTTTCTTCTCTTTGGACCATTTGCATCTCAAGCACTGCACCAGAGAGCACTACTGCACCTGCTGTGTTTTTCTTTTCTAGAGGCACAGTTTCTTCTCTTTGGACCATTTGCATCTCAAGCACTGCACCAGAGAGCACACCTGTACAACATCCACGTGCACAGGTGAGTCTGCCAAACCCCCCTAGCCTGTTCCTTTGGCATCCTTCTCCACACCTTTATTTCTGGCATTTGGGCAGTCACAATGAACTCAGGATCTCCATGCAACCCCTGTGTCTTTTATAAATGATTTAAAAGGACTCATCCAGTCCACTTAGCAAATCCATGGCTAAATTAGGGCTAGAAAACAGGTCACCAGACTAGGGTTACCACTTGCCAGCCCTTGTGACCTCAGAACCTACAAACAGTCATTTGAAGTGTTACTCAGTTTGTCTTCCAAGGCAAACCCCCACAGAATCCTGTCTCTGAGCCCACTCCCAGCACCCACAGAGCCCCTGTGGAGGACAGGGAGCAGCTCACCCTCGATGAGCTGGGACAGCTGTGTGCCCACGATGCTCTCCGTGACGTCGCTCTTGCGAGACACCTTGCGGTACCGGATTTTGTAGCCAGTGATCTGCCCACTCTGGGTCCCTGCAGGAGGAGGCTGCCAGTGCAGCATGATGCTCTGGGGGAGGCAGGAGATGCAGGTTTTTAGAAAAAAAGTTGCTAGAAAAGGCTTTTTTTTTTAAAAAAAAAATCTCCACTCTTAATCCCACAGGGATAATGACCAAGTATTTAATTGTCTCTCCTAAAGTGCCCAGGACACTACAAACTTGCATTTGTGTGTGCACACGCTGTAAACAACAGTTAATCAGTAGGAACACATTCAAGCTCTGGTCCTTCAGGCTTTTGTGCCTGATTAAACCTCTTTCATCATTAGCCTCCATGCCCTGGTGTACTGTCCCTGTCTTAGTGCATCCCATCATGCACAACCCAGAACTGGACTGGAGCTCCCAATGCCTCAAGCCCAGTGTTCAGATTTCTCCTGCTGAGCAGCTCATGCACAAAGAGCTCACAAGCAGAATCACAGAAAAGAGACCCAAAGCAGCTCTAAAATGTGGCCAGTGTAAGACCCATTATTTCCCCACTGCCCACAGGAAATTCCCTGTCTTACCTTGGAATTGCGTACCTCCAGCGTCAGGTTCTGTGGTGGAGCACTGGGGACTAGAAACATAAAAGGAATTACAACTCCAAATTTTCAAATACTGTATTTCCATACCCAGCTGCTCTCTGCTCTCATTCATTATGAAAGGACATAGAACACTATATAAAGGAACTGCCAAATCTTCCCAGAGTACTTTTTAGCCTGCAGTGACTAGCTGAAGTGGTTTATATATTTTCATCACAAACTTTTTATTCAGGTCTTTACTTATCACAGCTATCTGCATAACAAATGTTTTATATTTAAAGCTGCTTCTCGGAAAGTCTAAGAAAAGAGATTGCATTGAGAACTTCTGAAAAGCAAACCTTGAATTTCCATGCTGCTTGAATCAGGGAACCCACATTTAAAGTTCTAGCCATGGCTTTTGTTACCATGATTTTCTCTAACAGGAAAACCTCGGTCTTTACTTATCACAGCTATCTGCATAACAAATGTTTTATATTTAAAGCTGCTTCTCGGAAAGTCTAAGAAAAGAGATTGCATTGAGAACTTCTGAAAAGCAAACCTTGAATTTCCATGCTGCTTGAATCAGGGAACCCACATTTAAAGTTCTAGCCATGGCTTTTGTTACCATGATTTTCTCTAACAGGAAAACCTCAGAGTCACCACATTGTTAGAGGGTGGAAAGAGCATCACAGTGTGTCTGCCTTCAAACTCCTGAACTCTGCTAGTTCTTTATTTGCTGTAGCAACTTGCTGGTCATGGCAGTGAAAGTTAGGCAAAAAGGCAATGTAAGAGACAACCTGAGACCAGGGAACTCCTTGTCACACACGTCAGACTCACAAAGGTTATCTCAGACAGGACTGAGGGCTCCCTGTCAGGAAGGGAAGGCTCCAGCAAAGCACAAGGACAGGGAAGGAACACAACAGGAATAAAGATTGTTATCCACAACAACACCTCAGAGAACACAGGATGCATGAGGTGAAAGTAGCCCTGGGATAAGTGAAAGGTACACTGGGGTGGGGTTAAATAAATACCCCTCACCCACTACCCAACAGCAGAAATGGAGATGAGGAGGATTTGGTTTTCCTTCTCTTGCCAACTGAATTGAGTAGGAAGTCAGCAGACTTGGAGATAAAGTGCCTGGGGCCTTGAAAAGCAGCAAAGTTATGAGGGGGAGATGCAATAAAGCCAGTAGTTTTTTACTGACTGTTTGAGGCAGTTGGTGCCTATGTTCAGAACAACCTTAAAGTCACGAGTTTGATAATTAAGGCATGTACTGAAACTTGGTGAGAGAGAGACAATCAGGGGACACCAGAAAGGACACGTGTGTAAACATAGCCACAAAAACATCTCACCACATGCACAGTTCAGTTTCTGTCACAGAATGGTCTGAGTTGGAAGGGACCTTAAAGCTCATCCAGTCCCACCCTCTGCCATGGGCAGGGACACCTTTCTCTAGCCCAGGTTGCTCCAAGCCCCATCCAACCTGGCCTGGAACACTTCCAGGGATGGAGCAGCCACAGCTGCTCTGGGTAACCTGTGCCAGTGCCTCAGCACCCTTCAAGTAAAGAGTTTCTTCCTAGCATCTCGTATCAAAGCAAGCTCAGAGTCAGACCAGAGTTAGAAGTGAACCAGGCCAACAAGTAACACAGATCTCCTACGAGCTGCTATTCCATGGTTCCAGAGGAAAGACATTGCCTGGTCTGGCACAGCACACAGAAACCAGCCAGGCAGGAGGACCAGGGCACACTGATGGCTCTGAGACTGTGAGGAGCAGCTGCTGAGGGAAATGCCTTGGTCAGGCTGCGATGCTGAGATTACATTTCCAGCTGTAATCCCTGATCAGGAATTCCACGGGAAGAGAAGCAATCCTCACGAGCAGCACATAAACCTCAGTTCAAATGGTAATACCTGAAGAGCTATCCCTGCAACAAGGCACCGTAACAGATTAGGAGCAAAAACCTACATAAAAATGCAGATGCTTGTTAAGTCATGGCTAAAGGAAGCTTAGGGAGAAATCCCTGCAGGGAACACGGAGATTGCTCATGGACATTGCAGTAAGAAAACACAAGAAGAAAATGTGCATCATTTCCTCCAAGATTTGAGAGCTTGCAGGGCAGAGCAGCATGGTTAAGCAGCAGGGTTATGAGATTGTAAGAAGCAAGATGACATCCTTCAGAAAGCTTTAGAAAATACATATCTATCAGTTAAACATGAATACATAAGCTGAAGAAGAAAGAAATTCAGGAAAACTTGAAAATGACATTGTAACTAACAATTCTTCTTCACACAAATAAGGAGGTGAAGTCCTTTAGAGAAATCAGAGCTAGCAAATGGTCAGGGTAGGGCAGGAAAAGACAAAGACAAGGCCACACAACAATCTCTTTGCATTCATAGTGAGGGAAAGGAAAAGCAGAGGCTTCCATGACATGCTGACAAGGGACTCACAGGGTCTCCCCAACCAAAATGTCCATGTCAGGGATTGTGGAAGAGTCAGATATAAGGAACAGCAGCTTCTTGTCAGGGTTAGGTACTGTCCATCCAGGATTTCCCAGGGAACTTGGAAATGAAACAGTTGCATAAGTTGTATATCCTCTCTCAAGTTACCTTGATACATGGAGATGGCAAATGTGGTGCCAGGATTAAAATGGGATCCACTGAGAAACTCGAGTAAATAAGAAATTCCTGCTATCAAATAAACTGAACAATAAAGCATGAACTTCAGAGATAACAGGAGTTATAATAGAAACAATAATATGCATTTCCTACTTTTTCCAGGGAAATCTCACATCACAGACCTGCTGGAGAGCTCTTAAGAAATGAAGCAACAGGAGATAGGAGAGAAGTGCTTGCCTGAGTGAAGAGCTGGTTACAAGAAAGGCAAGGGAGGAAGGAAGGTGGTGGGACATGAGTTCTGGAGCTCCTGTGGTACCATTTGATGGCAAAGAAATGCAGAAAGACCTTGGAATGTTTTCATCTCAGTGAAGGAGCCAAAAAGGTCAGTCAAATGCAAGTAATGACACACTTTGGTACTGTTTTAGTCCCCTCTACTTGCATTTTTAAAAGTGCAAGGGAGAAAAGAAACACTGATTATCTCCTCTCAGGCAGCACAGCTACAGGCAACAAGTAACACTAACACACAGCAGGGTCAAGCAGTCAAAAAGGGGATATTTTTCAGAGAAAATATATTTGTAGAATCTTAGTCCACTTGATGTTGTGGATAAAAGGTGGTGTGGGCTAAAGAGGATGCTGAAAGGCTTCACAGAAGAGAATCTGAAAGAGCAAACACACAGGAACCTGCAGAGTCAAGAAGTGCCCCCAGAAACAAGCTCAGGCCTAGAGGGAAGTTGGGACAATACTCCTCTCTGCCCATCTGTTCTGCTTTAAGTCACTCCTGGGGGAGGATTCCACACTCAGCTCATTTCCCATCTAACAGTTCTCATATCTAAATAAACTTCTCTGTAAAAAATGTAAGTTAACATTAACCCTGATCATTCTACAGCTGCTCATCTATCTCTGTTTGCTCACATTACCTCTTTATTTGCCTTATAAAAATACTGTCACCACATCCTGCTCTATTACATACAACTAGTTTAATGGTAGCTGTGGAGTGCATTCAACATTTTCTCACAGGAATACAATTAAAAGCAAGGTCTGCTCAAAACTAAAAATGTTAGAGAACCTAAAAAATAATTCGGAGCTGCTGCATTCAATGCATTTATTTTTCTGTCTGCTCTCAATACTCTGTAGACTCAATAATCCATGAAATAAAGTACTGATACTGGAATGAAGGACACCATTGTTCTGTAATCACAATCCCAGATACTTCTGCAGGTGCAGTAATTTTCCTCCACCCAACCTGGAAGGCCTCCGGGGGAATTTTCACCATGAACAGCCATATGCAACAACAATACCACTAATAAAACAGGGCAACAATGAACAAAACCCATAAAAGTCTGGTTAAAAATTCACTTCAAGGAAATTGCCAGCTAATTCCTGCACAAAGACTCAGGAAGAAGAGAGCAGCTCACCATCTGAGAGGGTTCTGACGACGACGTCCTGCGTGGACACCCCAGGCCCGTGTTTGTTGTAGGCCACCACGCGGAAACTGTACTCTGTGTATTTCTTCAGGCCAGTGACGGTGTGGGAGAGCCCTCCCACATCCACATCCTGCTCATGGAGAAACAGTCACTCAGTCCACCTCAGGATCAGCTCTGCAACTACTAGGAATGTCTTAAGAGGGTTCTGACGACGACGTCCTGCGTGGACACCCCAGGCCCGTGTTTGTTGTAGGCCACCACGCGGAAACTGTACTCTGTGTATTTCTTCAGGCCAGTGACGGTGTGGGAGAGCCCTCCCACATCCACATCCTGCTCATGGAGAAACAGTCACTCAGTCCACCTCAGGATCAGCTCTGCAACTACTAGGAATGTCTTAACCTGTAC
>NW_008679704.1:107384-115900 GCF_000695815.1 Acanthisitta chloris | reverse complement strand
TGACACCTCTGTGTGGCACCTGCAGGTCCAACCCACACTCAGAGCCAGGACTTGCAAAGATGCCAACCATGAGTTTACACTTTACCTATCCAACTTTACCTATCCAATTTAAATCCTGACATGGACACAGGTCTTGCACATGAAGAGAGATCTGCAAACTTGCCCATGAGCAGAACCAATGGCTATAATTTGAGCAGCAGGATGCATTAGTAGAAAGGGTAATTTTTCTTTGATGAATGCAACATCCCTATTTAAAAACTGATGTGAAAAAGTATTTAAAAGCTAACAAAAATATTCTTCCCTTTGCTTTTAAAAGCTGAGATCATACTTGTATGATGGGAAATTACATGGGATTAATCCTCCTGAAGCTGTGATTTTTCTCAGGTGGCAGCAGAACACACTGGAGGCTGCCAGTACAATCGTAAGAAAATTGAATCAATTAGATGCTCAGCAGTACCAAAACATCAATCACTGGGTCCAAGAACTCAAGAAGTAAGAACAGTTCAGATTAAGGACCATGCTGAGATCAGTAGTTAGCCTCATTAACCAGAAACCAGTCTACAAATCTGTGCAAGCAGCTTTTGTATCACATGGACCAGAACTGTTACACGGTGACGTGGCTGTTATTTGTGTTCTCCTCTTGTGGATGATGGACTTCCCCAAGAGCTACCTGATGCTGACTATCAAAACAGGGCATCACTAAAAAACACATGCATTTCATGCTGGAAGTATAATTTGAAATATTTCCATATTTTAGGCTAAAGGATTCAGTCTCTCAGGGACACAAACACTTTGCAAGGTGTTTCTAGAGATCTCAGAGGTAACGTAAGCGCAAAGGCTGTTAGTGGATGTGTGTCAGGCTCTGTACCTGTTCTGTGTCCTGTCCCTTCTCCATGTAGTAGAGCTTGTAGTTCTGGATCTCTCCGTTGCCCGAGAGCGGTGTCTCCCAGCTGAGGCTGACGGAGGTGGGGGAGTTGGCGTGTGCGCGGATGTTGGGCGCTGGGCCGGGCAGCTGGACTGGAACACAGTGAGGAACAATGCTAGGCACCAGCTTGGCCAGGGCTGCTCCCAGCAGCAGAGCAACCCCATTTCTGATCACCCCTACTGAAAAGATGGGGATGTTTTCCCATGGACTCACTGGAGGGTGGAAAGGTGGCACTAAATTTCTGAAGGAGATCCTGCTCCCTGGGCCAGCCCTTTTGTCTGGAATGATCCTAACAAATGGCAGACTTGGCATTTGCTGGGAGGTTTTTTCCCTTTTTCCATTTTCAATGACAATTTAGAAGTATTCCTTTTATAACAGTTTAGAGAATTTAACAAGGAATGTCTGATGCACTTCTTAATGGTGAGATTAAATCATACAATCCCACCCACCTGGAAACTATGGTCTGCAAGTGCAACTTTTACGAGCATCAACTTCTGGGAAAGGTCATCAATGGAGCAAACAAAAACTAAAATAAAAATCAATCCCAAAGTGAGGCAAACTTGAAATATTCCAGCTCACCCTCAGGCTGAGTTGCCACCTTCAGCGGTGCCGAGCTCTCCCCGGGGCCATGCTTGTTCTGAGCCACAACTCGGAAGACATAAACTGTTTCTGGCATCAGGTTTTGGATCATCACTTGTGTCTCTCCAGGACGAGTTGTATTTTCAACACGTTCCCTTTAGGAAACAAAAGGTTTGGGCACAGAGACAACCACTGGTTAGCAAGAGGAATTTTGAGGTAAATAAGGAGTAGTCCTGTTTGAACACATCCAGTGAGTTAAGGATGTGGTGGTTTACACTCTGCTCTCTGCACAACACAACAGTAATATCCCAAAATTGCTGGTGACAAACTGCTTTGAATGTTGTAACTTCCCTTTGGATAAAAATAAAGGCACAGAAGTAAAAAAAAATAATGACTTGACACCACCAAACTCGAAGAAGTTTCTTTGTTATTCCCATAACAGCAAGTGATAATTCACAGTGACAGTTTATCCTGCAGCCCTGAAGCCAGAAGAAAAGCTATTTCAGCAGCACACACAGTCTGGCGAGATTTAGGGCAGCTCTGTGAATATTGTGGGGCTGCTTTTTGTGTGTTTTTCAAAGGAGCTGTTTAATGTATTCTTCTACCTCCAAACTTCGCTCAGTTCTTCCCTAACGCCTGGATTTGTCAGGAGCACCCAAGGGCAGATGGCACCAACACTGGTACCACAAGAGTGGAGGGAACAGAAGGCAACACTCTCCTTCAGGCTGATGTGTGAGTGCTCACACTTGTCTTGTGCACGTGGAAGTGACTTTTACTGGACCTGAGTGGAGATGCCAACTCCCAGCAACACCACGGAGACAGATCCAGGCTACTGGACACCCCATCAGTCTGCAACGAGTGTGCTCTGCATGGGAAGAGGCATCTCTGTCAGGCCAACCTCTGGCCAGCCAAAAGCCAGAATATAGCTGGGAAAACAGACACAGTGTGTGGAGGCAACTGGAAGGGTCATTACCTAGTGCTCTGTGACCCTCCCGGGTGCTTCCCCTGCAGAACCACAGCCTCGCACCCAGTGACATTCAGGAAACCCAATGAGTTCTTATCAAGCTGAGGGGAGGATTAAAAGATTAATCATCAACTAACAGCAGCCTTTATTTCCAAGACTCTGCCGCTGGCACCTGCGCTCGGGAACGCACACACCGTCCCTCCTCCCCCAGCACAGCTCCTACTCCCTGTGCATGCCAATAGCAGCAGAGTTACACAAGCAGAAATCAAAACCTTCCCACTGAGAAAATCAAGAGGAATGTGCCTGCTTTGAATACAATCCTTCCCCTTTTGTCTGCCAGACCCTGTTTGGCTCTGCAGCAGGGAGTGCTGAGTCTCCGTCCCCATCGAAAGCATTTTCAATGCAGAAACCCAGGCAAGATCACCCCCAGAGCCTCCCCATCCTACCTTCCAGCCACTCTGCCTTCGTGACGATGCCAAAATCCCCATTTTTAATTTATTTTTTTATAAACCAGCCAGTGTGGTTGATTTAGCATAACCTGGCTGAAAACATTCTGAAATCCCTGTTGATTTCTGCACTGTTAGGCTGTATCTATAGAGAGGGAAACAATACCCTCCCTGTAACTAAACATCTCTTTACACCCATTTTCTAGAATGTTCCCCTTCGTGAAGCTGAGCTAAAATGGCACTGAAGAAACAGCTTCATTTATTTCAGATTTTTATGCATTTTCACTGGTCATTTTCCCACTTCTATCAGATGTTTTCCTGAACGTTTTCAAACGGAGTTTCCTTTAAGACATGCCTTAGCGACCAGGATGGGAGCTGAAAGCCCAGACCAAGTGCCAGCAAATTCACAGCTGTGGAATAATATCCAGCTCCCATTGACATGCAAAATATTGCATTTTCTGCCTCAAGTGTAAATGCACTCCCTGATGTTATCTAGGAAAAAAGATAACCAGCAAACCAAGGCTATTATTGAAAATTAGAACAGAAAAAAAAAAATCGAAATTGTTTCACTGGAAAGACAACATTTATCAGAAATAAACAGACACATCAAAGCACTGCAATTTTCAGTAATAACCAGGAATGTGCTTTCACAACAACATGGTAAAAATATGGTGAGATTAATCTAATTCAGTGCTGCATGAAGCTCTCCCTTACACTCTTCCCTGGGGAGCCTGGAGCACCTTCTTCGATGCCGACGTGCCCAGGTAGGCCTGGCAGGGGCACAGCAGATGGACTGCAAGAATGGCTTTGTCACCTACAGATCATAGTGACTAGCTCTGGCTCCAGTTTAATGCCCAATTAAAGAGCTTTGTAAACCCCAGTTAAGGTTCACAACAGCTATCAAGTACCTAAGGGAAGAGCCTTCAGTTCAACCCCGAAACATGTGTTCATCTGGAAACGTGAACTTTGAATTCACACTTATATATAAATAACAACCTTCTGGGAATTATTAAGGAGGGAACACTGTCTGTGCCAGCCATGTCAGCTGTGGAGCCTGGCAGGGAGCTCGAGAGACATTTTGACAGTGTGATTACACACAATTAAACTCCATTTTCCGTGTTTGAAGCACACTATGGTGAACCATGAATTTAACAGCATTTGCATATCTCACACGTGCAATTTACCCTCTCGTACCAGCAATGTGCTGGCTACTGCTTTTATTTTTGTCAGATCTTCAAGCCTGGAGTTCTTCTGCCTGAGTGCTTGTCTAAAGCTTCACAGAATTCAATCTCCTCCCCAGCACATTTAAATTTTCACACCCTTTCCAGGGGAACTCCCTTCAGTGTGGAATACCTAACACCAGGGTGAAATAACCTGTAACTATATACTCCATGGACTTTTTCATTTTCCACCAGTTTGATTTAAAAGGTAAATAAATCAAACACCTGGTTTGATCACTGCTCAAATACAACAGTGAAGAGAAAACACTTGGGTTACTAAAAGGAGCAGTAATGCAGGCACTGAAAATGGTGAGTAGGAAAAATACACCAGTGTGAGGAGATGGTACATATGCACTTAAACCACAGCAAATGTACAATCATCTATAATTCAGGGCCTGCAAAGTGACTGTTTATGCAGTATTTGTAATGCTGAGGAGGGAAGGAGAATAGCACAGCCAAACCTGACTGTAACACTCCCTGATTTCTGAGTGCTCAGGTGTGCATGGCAGTAACTAAGAGACATTTCCACCAGGCCCAAACAACTCCTCAAAAGTACCATGGAACATCAAAAAAAATGGCAATCAGAATTTTTCCCTTTGCTTTCCTGAAAGGGACACGTTCCACTAGCCCAGGCTGCTCTCAGCCCCATCCAACCTGTCCTTGAACACCTTGAATATTTCTAAAGTAAGGTGGCAGTACTAGAAAAAAACAGCATTTGTGAGGCAAAGAAAGTGTTACTAATTGCTTCAATTAACAGCCATGAGCCTGGACAAAAGGACTAGCCACAGAATTAAGAAAGAGTAGGAATTCCCCACAAGCAGCAGTGCGTTTTCTGTTCTCTTCAAATGACTTTGTTAAGTTTTGAGTCTCACACTCTCATCAGTAAAGAGACAGATAATTTTCTCTTGAGTAATAAATCTGATAAGCTAATTTGCAACTAATTAAGCATTGCGCCAAATGACTGTTAGCTCCAACTTCCCCAAACTTATCACCACCGTTTGAAACTGTAATTCTGAGCAGGAGATCCCATCAGGAAGGAAAACCAGTAGATTGATACTATCCATTAGGATAATATGTCAAACGCTTATGATTGTGAAGCATTCATCAAATTCTTGTGTACAGGAACTAGTAGGAGAGAATCAACACTTAACCAACACCTAGCACAGCGTTTCCCCAACACCTACCACATGGCTGTCCCTGGAATCAGAGCACATTCACAGGGTTTGAAAGCTTGACGTGCCTCTCGCTCTCCCCAGCACATGGTTTCCAGAGGATGTCTCAGTGCCCGCTGAGGATGGCACCGACAGCAGTGTCAGTGCTCCTGAAGAGGTGTGAGAGGCTCTGCTGCTCTGTTCCTAACAGGCTGCTAAAAGCAGGTAGCAACTGTTTGCAGTCAATCAAACCATGCACAACATGCTCTAAGAATTCCTATGTGCAGCAACAAAGCAAACAGAAATCAGAAATTACCGACTTTGGGTTTAGAGTTCTTCCAAGCACGGCCGGCACGAAGAAGAGCCAGGAAAGAGCATGACTTGTTTTCCACATTAAGGTCTTTACCTGTTTATCCCTTCCTTGGTGTAGAAGATTGAGTAGGTGAGGTTGTCTCCCTGAGGGTCCGACACGGGTGTCCTCCACGTCAGCCTGATGAAGCGCGTGGAGACGAGCGTGGCCACGACGTCCCGCGGGGCTGAGGGCAGTGGTCCTGTTGTCGCTGGTGCTAGATGGTCATTAGTGGCACTGGTCAGTGAAGTGGGAGGTAATGTTGGGATGGCAACATCTTGTCATGTGCAAACATTGGGGAATATGAAGGGCAAACATCACCACGGTTTAAAAAAAAAAAAAGACAAAAGAAAAAAAAACACAAAAGAAATAAACAAAACCACGATGGGAAACAAAGGAAAATGAACACACAAAAAAGGCCATTAAACTGAAGGCTGACATGCAGGCAGAGGTAACTACTGACCACTAATGGGTAGTACAGGACACGTCACTGTCGAGCAAGCAGACCAAATCTCCATTGTAATGGAAGTGGCAGGGGAAAGGGAAGGGTGAAACCGAGAATAGAATACACCTCAGGAGAGGAGATACCAGCAGCAAACAGGATTGTCACTGCTTTGTAAACCACATGTAAACCAAAGGTTTCCCAGTAAAACCCCAACTTGTATTCATTATTCAAAACCACATCCAGACCCGATTTTCTACTTCAGCTCATCAACATGCAGAATTCAATTCTATTATTCTCAATCATAAAAACTGACAGATGAATACACAAAATTCATTTAAGTGCAAACTCATCCAGGTTGTGCAATTATCCCATTTCACATGGAGTTGCTTTCTGAACTGGTTGGGTTCTGCCACTACTGGAGACAATCCCACACACTCAAACTACAGCCTTTTTCCCTCCCTCGCTGAAGTCACTGTGTTCCTGCTGTCAGTGCTCTTCTTCCCTCCCATAACACCTATTCCATCCCTTTACACAGACACTAACAAGCACGAACAATTCTTGCTCCAGATTATACCCAGACTTTCCAAACTTTTTAGCGTAAGTCATGTCATTTTCCTGCGTTGCTACTTCCAAGCCAGGACAAATCCCAGGGATTATTGCATTAAAAGGTTGGCGAGTTAGCAGCACAAGCTGCACTGTACCAAGAGCTGCTTTCCAAATCCTATTAAAGCAATCCATCCAGTAAATCTAACAGTAATATTCTGAGCAGCTGGACCCCAATTACCACCAAGTGTTACAAGCAGCACAATTAGTAACAAAACCCAAAAGCTCAGGACACCCCGAATTTTTCTGGATTTCTAACTATTTACCAAGCTTAAGAATTAGTAACAAAACCCAAAAGCTCAGGATACCCCGAATTTTTCTGGATTTCTATTTACCAAGCTTAAGCCACCTGATGACTTTTTCCACATGGGAATCCACACTGCCAAATACATTTATTCACTTATTAATTATGGAAACTAACTAAAATGGCTCTGATTTCTCCCAGAACGAAGTTCAGGACTAGTGGAGCTGTTCCTGCAAGCTGCAGCTTCTGCACCTGATGTACTACCAGAACATGAGGACTTGTGACTCAACAGACAAGGAGAAAGCTGCCCACAAAATAACCCCCTGACTAAAGCAGAAAACATTGTCTGAACAACCAAACCTTCGGCCTGACATCATCTCAGCAGCACTGAGAAGCCTGATTTAACAACCACCTGATTTTAAACTCTGAGAAACACACTGTCACTCAAAGCATCAGCTCCCACATGCGTCTGGAATTGGCAGAACTCTCACTTTTCTATTTCTTAGGTAACTCCTGACACTGATGCAAGAATAAACCATTGGTCTTCATCAGATGTGCACAGAGTAACACCAGTCCATGGGCAGAACTCTGAGACAGACTCCCAGAGCCAGGCACACACATCTTTTGCTATGCAAAATACGGATCACAGACAGACACGTACTCAAGGGCATCTTCTTAATTATCTTTTCCACACTCTAATAGCTAAAGATCCCAATTAAGGATTCTCCAGCAGCCCCTCCCGATCAATAGATGACACCATTAATTTCAAATTCATTGCAAAATCTATTTTTATCTAAACCCCCCATTTTTATGTCCCATAATTAGATTTCTTGCAGAAATGCACCACATTTAGCTCTTCTTCTGAACTCAGCCAGGGCCCCATGCCCCCAGGGATAACCTTGATCTGCTATTGGAGATCACTCAGTAGAGGATATTCCATTCTATAGCTTCACCCCCGTTCAGTGGTACAGTACAAGTTACCAGGGAGCAGCAGCAGCATCTTGGGGCAGGAAAGGTTCTAGCTAAAGCCATCAGCACTTGCAGTTACTGCTGTAACCCAACTCCAGCCTACACCACCACCATTCCCCAAAGCAGCCAACACAGGAGTGGGCTGTAGACAACTTCAAGACAAAATACAGAAACACCATCCTGGCCTGCAGAGCTGGAATTGGGAAAGCCAGTGGATGGTGGGATGTGTGGAGAGCTCCCACTGTCACCCTGAGGGGGGTGAAGCCTGACCAGCAGCTCAGGTAATGGGTGGCATCGCCCAGGGCTTGATTCTGGGACAGGGAGGGTTTTCTACCTTCACCAGTGACCTGGATGATGGGAGAGAGAGCACCCAGAGCAGGTCTGCAGGTTGTTCCGGGATGGGAGAAGCAGCAGATACACTGGCAGAGAGAGATCCAACAGGTTGGAGAAGGGGCTGGTGGGAACCTCTGAGTTCAACAATGCCAAATGCAGAGCCCTGATCAGGGCCAGGGGATCTTCCCAATGATCACCAAGTGGTCATTCAGTACCACATCTGTGGTCCTGGCTACATTAACCATGGGCCTCTCTGTGTGTAAATCTGAGCCCACGGTTAACAGCTCC
>NW_008679704.1:95681-107351 GCF_000695815.1 Acanthisitta chloris | reverse complement strand
CTGTCTCCACAGAGGAGCACGGGATGGGACTCTGCAGAACCCTCTTGGTGCCTGTTGTTTTCAGCCTTTCCCATCATCCTGCCTCACTGAATCCCATTTCACTTCAAATTTCAAACTTCTGTTCACTTCACACTTCAACTGACTATTCTTCCCTTGCAGACAACTTTTATTTCCCACCCTTCTATTATGTAATTGCATTCACAATATAGTTTAAACCCATGGAACAGTTTGAGGAATAATCTGTAGGAAAGCTGTTACAAAACCAAACTTCTGTTTTACATCTGCAGCAGCCAAATGCCATCTGAAGCATCATCTTCTGCCCCATCCTGGTGAGCTCTTGGATTGATGACTTCACACATATTACAACTACTTAACACGTGAAGCCCCTCCATGTTTTAAAAAGAAAGTTAAGACACTACAGCACAATGAATTCCTTACAGCCACCACTGCAGTGATTCATTCTGACACTGTAAGGCTGCAGGAGATCGGTTTCTACTGTATGGAGCTAGAACACAACTCCCAAGAACACCATCAGAGCACCATTTTCAGTACAGCAGTGGCTTTTTAGAGTTTGACATGCAAATCCCATTATCTTCCACCACCTTATATCCATACTTTGGTTTCTCTTACCTTTCTTGGTAATAGTCAGGTGATCTGCTTTAAATCACATGTTTTTGATGCAAAATCTGTGTCTTAGCCATCTTTAAAAATCACTCCATTTAGTTAAAATGGAGTATGTTTTAAATTCATCTGCTTAATCCAAACCCCATCCCACATACCCATGTACTTGTCTTCCCGTGTAACGAAATGGATCCATCTTTTGCTTAAGTGATGTGCACACAATGCTGAAAGAAGATGCAGGCATCAAGATGATGAGTCTGGGAGAGCTGCCAAGATTTCCCAGATTGACAGACACCCAGTTTCATCCTCATGCAAGGCTCAGACCCAGGAATATTCCTTCCCACAGCATTGTCAGGAGAACGGTCACAGACAACAAAAAACTAACCATGTCTGAAAAATAAACTGTGAACCAAATCCAGCACAAAGGACCTGTAAACCCTACAAGGAAGGTAAGCAGTGACTGGCATGAGAACTCAGCCCTTGCAAGCTGCAGTTAAACACCAGCCTGGGGGCAACTTGGTGCTGTCGATAGCTGCGGAATAGATTCCAAAGGCTACATTATTTCCTAACTTTTTTCCCTATTCTTCCTCAAAATGCCTCGAGTGCCATGGCTAAGTGGTTTGTACACAGCCACGTGAGCAGGAGGCTCAGCAGTGCAGAGCTGTGCTAAGGAGTAATTACACTGAGATTAGCTGTAACACCAAGAAGGAGCAGCACTTTCAGGCACAGTGGAACAAGTAACATGCACACAAGTCTCTTCCTTCTAAAGATCTTTCATCACTTTTTAAATAGTAACTCTAACTCTGGCATATTCCTTGCAGACCTATTCCTGCACAGCTTCACATTCATCTCATTAAAAACAAAAGCACATTCAGCAAGTGACATGTGCTTCACACACTAATTTACCTAAAGCCGTGCAGTAACGCAGACCAGAACTCCCTAACAACTACAGGTAGTAATGTTCCACTTCTGCATCCACTGCAGAGCAGGCAGCAATCCCCCAGCAGGATGAGCTGGGCAGAAACATGAGAAAGCAGCATTTTCTTAACCTTCCACTAGAAATGATTTTCAACCACAGCACAGACACTTAATACAGGATTGTAATGTGCAGTGCTGTGCGTTTGTGCTGCTCAGGTGCAACACCAAGGCTTCCACCTGAGACAACCTTAGCATGAATCCCACAGATCCAGGGTAAGAGAACATTCCAATTGCTAATCCTCCAGTCCCTGCTGCCAGGCTGCCCCTTCAAGGGTTCCTTCTGAGCAGACATCAACTATGGCAATTATTTTATCAAAGTATTTCACAAGGTGTGCAAATACCCACGAGGACCTGGACTCAAACAAATAAATAACCACCAATGACTTCTCTAACTCAAATCCCTCCCTGGCAAAAGCACAAAGATTTAATTTCACCAGCACTGAGCTGGTGCTGTGGAAGAGGCAAAGGTGTGGATGAATTTGCTGCCTGGGTATGTACCCACTTCCCATCAGGCAGGAAAAATACCTCTCCCTGCACTCAGGGTTAACTCCCTGGTGAGCCCATGGCAGTGTGTGCCTGGGGCACTGCTCCCTCAGCACCGCTGCAGGATGCTGATGTGATCTCTGCAAAACAACCCTGTCCCACAAACCACACCTGAAAACTGCTCATTGAAATGCTTTAGCTGTTAGTTAATTATTAGAAGTTATTTTCCATGTTGTCCAACCCCTCCGGTTTAGATTTCCTTTTTCCTGCTTTGTCCCTCCTGTGATCCATTATTGGCATATTCACAGCTTCCTCCTGTTGGGCAATAACATTCCAATCCTACCATTGGACACACCACACAAAGGAGAAGCAGAACAGGAATGTTATCTGCTCTGGCTTTGTGGCTGTTGTCTGAACTGCCTGGGACAGTCCAATTCCCCTGGCTACCCCACATGGCACTGCCACAACCTGCCTCGTGAAGGGAGTACTGACAGGGAGGAATTTAGGTGCACAAACACTTGCCACATTTAGGCTATTCTTGGCCATGTTCAAGTGCTTACAAAGTCACAGTGACGGTGCCTGTCCAAGGAGAGCACCAGGGATTTGAGAGCCAGGGCTGAGCAGCAGGAAAGGCACTGGAGGGTGACCCAGGTGTTTGTGAGAGCACAGCACCTGCATCATCTGCACTCCACAGGCTTCCCTTTGGACCAGCTCTTACCCTGAGCACCCAACAGGAACCAGAGTGCACCTTTCAGTCCAGTTCCAAAAGAGAAAGAGATTGAGATCCAAGACTGAGCTGCAGTTGAGTGGATGAGGAGAAGGTATGGGTGGGAAGTCTCTCCTGACAGAAGTGGATGCCCCCTCAGAGGACAGCAATAACACAACGAGTGGACAACAGGACAGACCTGGCCAACAGGAATCAGCCATGAGGACAACTGAGGAACCTGAGCCATCAGAGGGTGGTTAATACATCCTACTGCAGGAGAAAATAAAGTCGTCTTGAAAAGGATTTTAGAGCCTTTAAATATTAATAAATCTTTGATTCAGCAACAAAGACCTACTATGACTAAAAATAGCAAATTACAATTTTGCCAAAAAACTTGCTGGAAAAACCATGACCTAAGACATTCAGATCCCAACACCTTTAATATTTCAACTGTATTCCATAAGACAAAAATACCTCAGAGGTACCAATATGTTTAATTTTGACTTGGGATACTCCTATCAAACTGTTTACTCAGTAAGCAATATTTTTCTTATAAATCACTATTTAACTGATTCCAGAAAGGTAATCAAGACTTTCAAATTTTTTCTTTTACCTAATGCAGTGTTTTCCTAGATCTGAGTTTCAGTGCATGGGATCAGTCCTCTTGCCTCAGAATGGAAGGATTCCACTTTGATCAGGATTAAGAAGCTGTGATGCTTCATAGAGTCACAGTCAAAACTCACTGATTTTCTTATCCTCATTGTATTTAAACACAACAGCAGCAACTGGCTGCAATGTACTGAGTGTGAAATAACAAAATTGCTAAGCCCACACTATATATCATCCCTCAAAATTTTGCTTTCACTCCTATTTTCCCCTGCTGTACCTTGTACCAAACTGTCATCCTTCAAATGCTTGACTCCTCAATCAGGACACCTTGTTATTCCCAGCTGTTCCCTGTATGACACCACGCTCAAAGAAATCCACATTAAATGACCCTAGTAAGCCCTTCCAGGACAAGTGGCCACAAGGCTGAAGTTAGTCTCAACTGATCAGCTATAATAATGGAATTAATTCCTTCCCTTGAGAAAAAGAAATCTATCAGGCTCCTGTTCTTCCACTAAGAGATGCTTCCATGAAAAACTGAAACAGTCGTTGAACAGCCATGGCAAGAAGAGTGCATGAAATTAATTGCTGTGTATATAATGAACATACTTTTCCCAGATCTCCTGGATTTCATAACACCACCAGCACTGCAGCTTACCTGGTGTTAGAGAGCTACATCTGCTTGACATAAAAACACATACACCCAAATGCAGTATTTTGTACACAAAATTACACCTCATGACTAACTTAAACTGCAAGACTTGGTGATTTTGCTGTGTAAGGAAATGTGTCAGGAAGTGAAACGCCACAACGTTGGGACCAACACCTCCAAGCAAGCACAGCTGTTGCCAGACCTGGAGCCCCTGACCTTGGCATTACTGGAGAATTAAACTGCCATGAAGTGTGCAGAAAGGCACATGTGGCTGCTGAGGAGCTGAGCCCACACACTGTGTGATGCTGCTGCACCACAGGGCAGGGCCCAGGGGCTCAGAAAGCACCCACAAAGTTTGGATAGTTTATATTGCAGTGGTGTAGACATTTCTTGCCATGATTAACTGGAAGTCCCTTAGTAACACTGATCACTGTCAGTAGAATCATGCCAGAACTGAACTGCCCTCTGGCAGTGGGAAGTCATTGCCCCTTGTCCTGGCACTATCTCTCCTCTCCAGGAGTTAAACATGACATGATTTTCCTCCTCTTTTTCAATATTATAAAGCTCTTTGCTGCTATTTCATCCTGAATCAACTAACTCCTTTTTCACCCAAGCATTTCCCTGGATCATCTCACAGAAGGAAGAGGCTTGAGGACAAGAACCACCACAGAGTGGGAAGTCATTGCCCCTTGTCCTGGCACTATCTCTCCTCTCCAGGAGTTAAACATGACATGATTTTCCTCCTCTTTTTCAATATTATAAAGCTCTTTGCTGCTATTTCATCCTGAATCAACTAACTCCTTTTTCACCCAAGCATTTCCCTGGATCATCTCACAGAAGGAAGAGGCTTGAGGACAAGAACCACCACAGCATTCGGAATCAACTTTGTCCCTCACAGACTTACAACCCAAAAACAATTCCCCATCCTGAGGAACAGACCCTCCCCCCAAAACAACATCCTTCACTTTCCTCATAAAATGAAATTGAGATACTTATTTATTTCTTGATGCTGACACTTTCTGCCCGAAGCAGGCAGCAAAATGCCTTTTTTTAAATTTTTAATTGCCTTAGATTAATTTACATCACCACTGGGAACGAGAGCTGTTATTTACTCTTCACTCAACGCATGCGATTGCAAAAAGCTCACCAAAAATACATAACAAGCAAACGTTTAACTAATACTGAGTGATTATGACTTTTAAGCATTTCTTTGGTTCTGTTTCCAAAGTAAAGTGACACTGCTGGGCACGGAATAAACTGGGATATATGAACACATGGATAAACACGTGAGCCTGTGTTTTAAAGGAAGTCATAAACCCCTTGTGATAAAGAGCACTCCTCCCATTCTCATTTCACCACAAAATGCTTCGGTGTAGAGGAAACAATTAGATTTTTTCCTGTCTCATAAAACAACCATTAAAAAGGTGTGACAGACCTCACTGACGCAGGAACCCCCCAGCTCCCACCACATCCCAGGGCTCCAGGGCAGGATGCAAAGGAAAACAGCCCTGCATGGAGTTTGGTCATGAGACTCAGCTTATAAAAAAAAAAAGAAGGAAAAAAGCCAAACATACCTCTACCTGTCCCCGAGGAGTGTAAAACTAACTGCTTTAAACCAGATTTTGTTATTGGAGAGAAATTCTAACTGTAACAACATATTGCAAAATGAGGGATGTAATCTTAAAACTCTGTAGTGAATATTCAATGCTTTAAAAATTAAACCACTCTTTGAGAAGAGAGGCAAAAAACTGAAATGAAACACACATATGGAACTCAAGGCAGTAAAAGTGCCTGGAAATGCACCCAAAGAACTGTGCCCAGGGTATCCTCTTACTGTAAATATTCATAAATTGAACTCTTATGCAGAATTAAAACATCTCTCGAGAACAGTAGAGCCTGCAACAACTTGCTGTAACTTGACTTTAATAACAACAGGAAAGCAATGATTTTATTTCACAAGCAAATATGTTCTATGAGCAAAGCTCTTCACGGAGCAGTTATTAACAAAAATACCATGTGCTTTGGGGAAGTATTCATTTCTGCACCAGCCATTTGCAGATTTGGAGATTTCAGGTTTGCTCCCTCAGCCTGAAGTTTCCCTGGGCCTCTGTGTAGAACTCATTCTGTCACTGGGAGCAGATCCCTTCCCTTCCCACCTCTCCTTCGCTGGTATCCACAGATCTGCTCAGTTTGGGAAATACTACAAATAATCCCCAATAACAACTCCAACCAGGCAGGTTTAGGGCTAAGGAACTGCAATGCTGGCAGAGCAGGAGCAGTGCACCAGCTGTGCTGCCCATGCCTGGGAGTGTTCCAGGCCAGGCTGGACAGGGCTTGGAGCAACCTGGGCTAGTGGAAGGTGTTTCTGCCCATGGGACAAGATGAGAATCCCAGTCTGGGATTCTGTGACCACAACTGGACTATTTCAGGATGTATATTCAAAGGAACACCACAGTAACAGACTAAACAGAAACAAATGAACCCCCCAGATGAAATTCCTGCTACTATCCAACGCTGCTGCTTGTAGATAACTCTGCTAACCCTAGATTTTAAACTGCAGTATTTTACTTAAGTGACTGTAATGCTCCTCTGGATAAATCATCCCTGTCTGGGACACCTGCAGGTGTGGCTGCAGCACACAGGGTGTTGGCCTACAGGGCTATTTTTCTCCAAGAAATAACTTGGAAGATAATTCCCCTCAGTTTGGGAGCTGCTGATGCTTTGAACAACTCGGCAGCACCAACTCTGGCAAGCTGGAGCTGCCACAGATGAGGCTGAACCATTTGTTCATGTGTCAAAACTGTCCTCATTTCTGCTAAGCTCTTTATCAAACCTATTTAACTACTTATTAACTACATTTAACTACTCGTTTCTTACACATACCTAAGTGCACTTGATTTTTCCTCCACTGAGATTTATATGTACAATTATAGCAATCCCAGCTTTGCTCTCTTAGCCTATAACCACAGCAATATTATTAGATGTGGTGTTGGATTGTTGAATCCATTTCAAATGTATTTCCCTGTTAAAGATCATATGTACCTGCTGCTTCCTGCCCATTACAGGCCACCTCAGACCCACTGTTTTTACAGGAACTACATGAGGAATCAGGATGTTTGGGAATTTATATAAATGGCACAGAAGTCAATCTTATAAACTCTTAATTAAGATTATTTTTTTACTTTCTATTTTTAAAGATGTAAAGTTCTTTTGTTTCTTCATATTTCTAATTCTAACAGAATGATAAACCCCATCAGTACTTTTAAGGCACAACTGCCTTGCCTAGCACAGAACCTTGGGAGTTTGGTCTGCACATCCCAGCAGCGAAGAGCTCCAGGTTATTCCCCAGATGTACACGATGGAGTTTATAGCAAGAGATCAACGTTTTAAATGTGGATTACTGTGGCCATTGACCACTGTTCAAAACACCTGAACAACAAGATTTAAAAGCCATTTTTATAACTGGTACTGAAGAAGAGCATGAGAGAGGACAGAGACCCCAGTGCCAAGGTGGAATGTCCATCCCCTATCAGCTCTGTCACCTGCACCCAGATATGACTTTGCTTTTCCTGCTTTATTTTCCTTTAGCACCTTCAGTGAGGATCTGCCCACATGAAAACCATACAGAATCCATTTGTCTTTGAAGACTTTGGCTCCACAATTATTAGTTTCTTTTTTGGGGAAAGAGAGGTGAAAAGTGAGGGGAAACAATGAAGAAACCACCACACCAGGCAATCTGTGGCTGTGAGAAGAGTTATTATTTGCAGCCAGTTTCAACACTGAATGCACATTGCTAAAAATGAAATTTACATTTCTTTGTTAGATTTATTCCATTTCCTCACACTATAAATCCCATGAGCCTATCCAGGTTATCTCGTCAAGGCTGCTGGGAAAACAACTGACACCAGAAGTACGAGAGGCTTCTCCCAGCATCAGATATTCAACCGTATGAACCCTATTACTTATGCAACCAAACTGTAAACCAATCCCTTCCCCTTTTTCTCCAAATGGCATTCAGCTGTCTCTGCTATTACTGTATAATTTAGCAACTTTGAAATATAAGCAACCAATTAAGACCATATCCACACGTTTGTTCTCCCTGCTGGTGCGAGACTGACAGAATCTGATATTTTCCTTTCCTACAAGAGGTTGGGATCAATTACAAATTAAGGTTACTTCTGTCAATCTGCACAACCCTGGATATGAGGAATAAAGGCAGAGGAAATGCCTTCAGTAGTCATGACAGGTATCAAAGTACAGCTCATCTTGCTATTCTACTCATCTGAAAAGGCAAAAAAACAAATCCACTCAAAACAAACAGCCATCAGGGTACACTGAAGTATCCACTCCCTGCAGTTGATGCTCCTCACCCTAATTATCTGCGTTTTCTCCTCTAACTAGAAGCCAGATGCAGGCAGAGAAACCATCAACCATCACTCAGCAGCTGGAGCTGGTCACCCTGAATGCACTGGTGTTTGCTTTGCTCCGTGCCAGCACCACTCTGGCTCCTGTAATGAGCATTCCTGACAACACATTATCCAGGGAGGCAGGAGCCAAGTGCCAGGAGTTGCCAGCAGAGAATATGAGAGGACAGACATGAATGGAACTGCTGGATTTGGTCAGTGCTGCTGAGGTAAGTGTATTTGCTGGTTTTAGCCTTTCTGGTGGCAATGACACTTTAATCGGGCTGAGAAACTCTCTTGGGAATTCAGGATTAGCCAGAAGAGCTGAGATAAAATGGACTGGAAGCCTTTGAGCCTGATTCACAGTCGTTGTGCAGTGTAAAAACATGTGGTGCATTCCACTTCTGCAGTGGTACAACAAATATGGAATAGATAGAGGTGAAGGACAAGAAACACATACTAATGCGTGACAAGTGTTTCTCAGAATATGTGGAAGCTTTTTGCTCCTCCAGGTTCTTGCTCTGCCTCCACCAAACATTCCTTACATATCATTCCTCTTCACAACATGACAGAGAATTTCTTTAAGCCCAAGTACCTTTTAACCATTAATTCCCCTCATGAAAACCAAAATTAAAGAGGTGACAGTCCAAGTGTTTCAAAGCACAACTGCATAAGTAGCATCCCCATAACCCATATTTGCACAGAGCAGACTTAAATGTAAGTCACGGCACACATGATCTGCTATGAATTCCATCAGGAGGTTTCAAATTTCTTTGCCAAGTCAACTGTAAATACAGTCATAAAACAAGAAATGAAAACTAATAAGCACAATCAAAGCCTCCTATAAATTCTGTTATGCCTTCCTGCAATTCACTGCATGCTGGCAAACATTAATCTATTACTAATTTAATCTAAATTAGAGCAATTTATTTCAAGCGCATGCCAGCCTCAAACACGAGCAGGCTACTGAAGGCAGGGTATGAGAACTGTTAGCTCCCCTTTCATCAACTTAAAATTCAAGAAGTTTGAGATCTAGGGTGGCTTAATCAGTTCAGCTTCTCAATAAGAATATATATAAGCAGGGGCCATAAAGAGGGAATAACTAAAGGTCATTTTTTAAACATGGATTGAGTGAATAAATGAAACTAACTGAATTAAACAGCTTCCAGGCCATTTTGAACAGACATGCAACCATGAGAAACACAAATGCTGCCTTTCCCTGAGGAATAATAGCTAAGTAATGTAAATTAAAATCGAAATTAAACCCAAAAAAAAGTCTCTCGGCACTGAAGAGGAGAACATACTGCTGTGTTTACAGAAAATTAGCAATGAAGTGTACACAACCAGTAACAAAATATTCTCAGAGTTTGGCTTTGGGTTTGACTGTTTGAAGTCAGTTTGTGATTTCAGATGCTGTTTATGTTCCTGAAACACAACTCTCCAAATGAGACTTACAAGCTGTTCCTCCATCATCCATCTGAAGCCGGATCGATGCTGTAAGACAGGGATCAAGGCAGAGACTTTGGGAATGCTTTTGCCTCCATGCAGCACCAGCACTGTCCTTGGTTTTAAAAAACTTGATTACGCCATTAGTGTGGAGGTTGGAGTTTTACAATCTTTGCTCTTCAAGTTTTTCAGGGACAAACCCTTAAGTCTGCTGAGTGAAAACCCACATGGATATACATGGGAATGTGATAGACCAAAGTGGAGAGATTTCTCAAAGGGAGAGGAAATTCCCTGCTCATCTTGTCTCTAATGATACTCATCGCAGTGGATTTTCCATTTTCCTGCTTTTGGATCTTCCCCCAACGTGGGACCAGGTGAGATCTCCCACATCTCCCCCTGCTTCAATCCAGCAGAGCTGGGTGCCCTTAGCACAGACCTCCTGACAGAGTCATAGAATGGTTTGGGTTGGAAAGGACCTTAAATATCTGGTCCCAAGCCAGGTCCATCACTATCTCCAGCTCCCCCAAGATCCACAATTCATTTCCTTAAGTACTTTCACCTCTTGACAGAAAATGTGAATCTGTGTCTGCAGGGGTTTGCAGCCCTTCTGTTCAGTTTTAATATGCAGATCATTTCTTCTGTGGCAGACACTAAGACTCCTGAAAGCTACTCCTGAAGACCACAGAGACAGCTTCCCATTTTCCTTCCATTACAGAACCACTTTTCCCATTTTCCTTCCATTACAGAACCATTTAGGTTGGACAAAACCTCCAAGATCATCAAGTCCAACCTTTGACCGATCACCACCTTGTCAACCAGACCAGAGTGCCACGTCCTCAAACACTTCCAGGGATGGCGACTCCACCACCTCCCTGGGCAGCACAACAATGCTTGACAACTGTTTCCAAGAAAAAATTCCTCCTGATGGCCAACCTGAACCTCCTCTGGCACAACTTGAGGCTGTTTCCTCTTGTCATGGCCCTTGTTCTCTGGGAGCAGAGTCTGATCCCTACCTGGCTGCACCTCCTGTCAGGGTGTTGTAGAGAGTGAGAAGGTTCCCTCGGGGCCTCCTCTTCTCCAGGCTGAGCCCCCTCAGCTCCCTCAGCCACTCCAGCCCCTTCCCCAGCTTTGTTCTCTTTCCTGGACATGCTCCAGCCCCTCAATGTCTCTCTTGCCATGAGTGGCCCAGAACTTCCCCCAGGACTGGAGGTGTCTCAGCAGTGCCAGCACATGGGACAGGCACTGCCCTGGGCACGTGGCCACACTATTGCTGCTACAAACCAGGATGCCCTTGGCCATCCTGATCACCTGGGCACACTGTTGGCTCATGTTCAGCCACTGTCACCAGCACCAACAGAAAATGAAATTATTCATGCAGCAACAGGCCTGGACAGAATTCAATTGCACAAAGAAAGCATCAATTTAGGTCAATAAATGATGTCTTTCAAACTCTCTCAGAATTAGGATTTGTGTAATGCAACTCAGTAGAGGAATTAATATCATATAGTGCAACGGAAGTGGTGTTAGACTTTAATCAAATTTCATTTGTAATACTGAACTGCCACATTATTCATGCAGCAACAGGCCTGGACAGAATTCAATTGCACAAAGAAAGCATCAATTTAGGTCAATAAATGATGTCTTTCAAACTCTCTCAGAATTAGGATTTGTGTAATGCAACTCAGTAGAGGAATTAATATCATATAGTGCAACGGAAGTGGTGTTAGACTTTAATCAAATTTCATTTGTAATACTGAACTGCCACCCAGACATTG
>NW_008679704.1:89118-95663 GCF_000695815.1 Acanthisitta chloris | reverse complement strand
CAGGAAACGAATATCACAAAACTGTCATAATTTGGCTATTACATTAATACTACAGACACTGAGGTAAATAGGGTCCATCCACACTCTTGGACAGAGAATCTTTCTGAACCACAGAACACTGCTGGTTTGGAGGGATCTCAGGAAGTCATTTGCAACCCTTTGCTTGAGCAGAGACACCTTTGACCAATTCCTGCACCTTGCAGCAGACCATTCTGTGCTTTAAGAAGACTGTCCTTCAGGATCAAATGGTTTGCCTCTTGTCTTATGGGAAACTACTAAACACACTCCTGAATATGTGAAAATCTTCGTCTTGAAGTTCAAGGCTCTAATTCTGCTATTTATTTTGCTCAGTTCTTTTAGAATCCTAAATTCAATGATCTCATGATCACTGCTGCAAAGCCTGTTCTGACCTCTACATCTCTGACCAGCTCCTTTTCATTCCTGAAGAGCAGGGCCAACACACCACCCCCACCAGCCAGAGAGCCTGCAGCAAGAAATTCTCCTCAGCCTGCTCCCCAAACTCCCTCTCCTGCCTGCCACACCACCAAGCATTCCAACACACACCAGAAGGTTAAAACCCCATAAAAATACCAGGGCATGCAACCTCTAGTTGTGTTAGAGTTGGTCTCCAGCAGACACACACGATGGTGTTGTCCTTCCAGTGGTTGATCCTCATGCATAAGCTCCCAGCTGGCCCTTCACCCTCTCCAAGGTCACACTTGAATCAGCCCTTGAGAGTGACCCTTCTTCTTTGCTTCCCTGCCCCATCTTTCCTAAAGAACTTTCATGGAGCCCTTGGAGCTACCCCAAAGGCCTCACAGCTCTGCAACTGCATGTTTCTCATGCTGGGAATATTAATTTACATGCAGGATATCCTTGCTTGGATATAAACTATTTTTCATTTAAAAGAAAAGTTCAAAGAAATGGACAGTTCCACCACAAACAATCCTGGCATAGTGTACTCTAGGACACCAGCAGCGTATTCAATCCATTCACTTCCAGATCTCGCTCCTGTACAACTCTTAAAACCTCACAATATCCTGAAAAACTCCAACTTTTGTGATGGAAAAGCACAAAAATCACACAATATACTACACTTCAGAGTTTTGAAGGTGACACAGTGCATCTCAAATGATGTTTTGAAATTGTTCTCCACATACCATGGCATATTTGTTTACAGTCTCTGATTTTGCTTTACACAGCATTCAAGCATCACTCCTTTTTTTTTTTTCAGTGCCTGAGTACTTGTCAAGTGCCTATCACACGGGGGTGACAGGGAACCATCTGCCTCCCTCCTCGTACTTGTTGCCACCTGTTCTTTTTTCAGTCCCCAAATGGCAGTGCTGAGCAGTGCCAGATACCCTGCACAGGGCTGGGGTACAGGGCCTGGCTCCACTTTGCACTCGTGTCACCAGCACTTAACCTCCACCAAGGAACCCCAATTACATCCATCACTGAGGTTTTCACAGACCACACACAATAATGCTGTAAAACCCATGGCAAGAAATGGCTTTGATATAATTGAGTGAGCATTAGTGTATCTGGTCCATAACTGGGACATTTAGGGGCTGGCCATGAGGACTGGAAGTCAAAAAAGCTGGTTTTTTGTAAAAAAGGGGGAGGAGAGATTTGAGTTTGCTGAAAAAGTCATTCCCAAGGCACAATTAAGGTTCTTCCTTCTCACTGGGGTATGGAGGAGTTCTCCATGGTGGCATCTGCAGGACATCAGACCACTTGTCTCTTAATGAATGGGACAAAGGGAGGAGCATGGAGACTGCCAAAACCAAGTGGAAGAATGTGGTCACTGAGGAACTTCCCTTCCTTTAGGGAGTTCTTATGCTAAATGGCAGAGCAGACAGCAGTGCCTGCTCCACTCCAGTGGAACTCCCAAAGGTACTGAGTGTCCAGGGGAAGCTCAGTATCTGAGAAACAGGGACACAACATCAAATCCCAAAGCATTTGGAAAGCAGATGAGAGGCTTTTCAACTCCCTTGCAGAACTCTACACCTGAAGTTCAGTACAGGGGATAAAGAGGATTTAACTCAGACCACTGACCTGAATCCTCCTCTCCCTCCTCCCCTTCCAATCTTCTCAATTACAAAGAGTTGTCCTAAAAATCCCTCCTGTCAACGCCACAATTCTTTCATATATTCCAGGAAAAGCAGGAGTTGTGGACTCTGTAGTACAGTGTGTTCTAAATTTATTAATAGACTTTCCACTGCTGAAAATAAAAGCCCTTTCAATAAAACCTTCCAACTGCCCTAACTGTTTTAGCCAGTGATTCTTTAGTATTTTCCACAAATATCTTTCATATATACTGCAAGTTTTCCAGAATTCACCCCAAATACAAAAATGCCCAACCTAAAAGCAACTTATGTCTGATCAGTGATTATATTAAGCTTATTGTAGCAGATGAAAGTCACACACAGACTGGTCAGTGTGGTTGTGCCCAACATCCACTCAGACATACACTGTGCAAATCTCTGCTAACTGACAGCCAGAAATCAATGTCCCAACACAGAAAACCTCCTGCTGCAGCAGTTAAATGTGTTTCACCTATTGCATTGAAAACTTTCACTGCCTTCCAAGACTGAAGCAAACACAGATGTGGTACTTGACTTTCAGACCATCAGAAACCCTCACAGTACACCTCAGTAGTAAAGCTATGGATGAAAAAAGGATCATCCTAGGCAGCAAAACCCATCACGCTGGGAAAATTTCCATATGGAGGATTTAGACTGAAACAAGTCAAAAGCCAACCAAGTTCTGGTATAACAAGGAAAGTGTAAACAGTTTCAAAGGACTATTCCTCTTTAAGCTTTCTCACTGTATCTCCCTGAAGTCTGAGCACCTCTGCCTTTTCCAACTACTCCAACTCCCCCTGGATGGCACCAAGCACCTCCTTCCTTGCTGCCCACTACACCACAACCACTGCCCTGGTCCACGTGCAGATGTTCACACAACAGCCTTGGCCCATGTCTTCCACATTGGCCCATGAAGAATGCACATGGCCTGACTAACTCCCAAAGGCTTCGACTTATGTTCCTGCCCAGGGCAGGGGATTGGGACTAGATGATCTGTAAAGTCCATTCCAACCCTTAAATTCTATGATTCTATGACTTCTCATTTACATTTAATCCATTAAAGATCAATTTTATAAGCAAAAGGGCTAATGAGCAATAATTTGTAAATAGCCAGAGGTTTGCCAGCTCCATTTGGGAAGGAGAAAACAGAGAACAGCAAGGGAAGGGATGTACTGCCAATTGGGAAGAACTTGGATGAACACTTAATCAACATTTCTTCACTGAAATTACTTCCCAAATTGGCAAAGTTGATATTTCTCATCATCAGGTATGAAATAAATACAAACAGCTTTCTGAATTAAGGCTCAAAATGTTCAGAAGTTTTTTCTCAAATGAGTTTTGAATTTTCATACCAAGACAGCTGTCATGGATTACAGATGATATCACACATGATATCACACATGATACCTTCACCTTCTTTCCCTGAACAGTTTCCTTCTTCTCTGTTTATCTATAGTGAGAAGGTATAAAAATATCAAATATCTGTGTTTTCTCTGACTGTGAATTGCCAGTTTCCATATATCACAGCTAAGACACAGCACATTCATTCCTCATCACACTACTTATTACACCACCACTCCACAGCCAAATTCCATGTACTTTCAGTGATGTTCCATGTGGTTATCCCACTGCTGGAGAACATCTAAACCCATCAGTGTCCCACAGGGAGGACACTGCTAACACACTGCAGGTAACAGCGACACAACTTCGGGCGTAGCTTTACACCCACAATGAGACTCCACCAACAACTCCATCCTTGGGCAGCATGCAAAAGAGAAAGGACAGCATTATAAGGCAAAGTCCTTCAGGATGACAGGACAGGTTGCCAGAGCAGAACAGGAAGGTGAAACCACCGGGCAAACAGCAGCAGAGGGAAAGGAAGAAGAGTGAGACCACAGGAACTAAAATAATAACAGCAATAGTCATTTACAAACCACCACTGGAACCAGGTGCAAGCACAGGCTTGAGCAGGGCTTTAAAACCCAAGGACATTCATTATTCAGTATTTTTCAAACGTGGAAAACGTGGAATAATGCTTCCGCTTGAAAGCCTTGGAAACCACTCAGGTGATTAAGGCACAGAGCAGAAATTAAATGACTTTTAATAATTTTTCTGGCAACCTGATGACAGTAGGAGAGCAGTGCTGGATCCAGATGCCTCACACTGCTCGGAGGTTGGAATCCCACAGCTCCATGGCATTAAAGCCACTGAATCCAGGAGAGAGCACCTTGCATTCCCTGAATAACTGTGGGAAGGACTGGCAGCTCTTCAGCCAGCAATGAAACACACCCAGATCCAAACAGGAATTCAGGACAAGTTAGAAGTGCACAACTACTCTACAAAATGACTGGAAAATCAATGGGAAATCTCTCCTTCTGGCACACTCCTAACAGTTTACTCTCTGCACGCTGAACACCAAGGCAGGGCTAGCAGACTCACACCTGTTCAACTGCAAGTGTGAAGTCCCATCATGCCTCCCACCACACCTAAGACTGTTTTCCTCAATCCTTTCCATCCAAATAAAAAAGAAATTGGAATTTTAAAACAGTCCTCCCAAAAGGCAACACAAAAGCCCCTCCAGAAGTGCAGTTTTAATATTTTATGGCCTGACTTGTCTCTCCCCTCATCTCTCTTAGTATTGGTTTTCTTCCTTGTGCTCTTAGAAATTATTTCTAATAACTGTGTGACCTGAACGAGCAAAACAAACTGATGCCTCAGTAATGATATTTGCACTACCTTTTTTTTTTGTCTTTAATCATAACAGCAATTATTCTCCTCTTCCCCATCCCACACATGCCATGCAGGACACTGCAGGGTGAGCACTGGCAGTGATTCCACTGACTGGAGCACGATAACAAATATTTATCTTCAGCTGCAGCTGTAACTCCAGAAACATGCAGCTGTAGTTTGCAGAAATGACAAAGCTTCCTATTTTTTTGCACTAATAGCAGAAAAAAAGCTTGTGCCAGTGGAAGGTCTTTGATGTACAATACTTGGTTTGGGGTGTTCTCCCTGAGTGCTTCTTTCTCAGGTCTGTGATTTCAGTGATTGTTTTCATTTTGGTTATTCTGCTATTATTTTAAAATCTCAGCATGCAATCATAGTCCAGATTTCTGGCTATGGCTTATTACTGCACTAAATACTTTCCAAAATATGAGGTAAACCCTAGGAATTCCTTAATTTCTCCTCAGTAACTCTAGGCAAACAGAAGACAATACTGAATCACTCACAGGATTTTAGGAAATCATCCTCATCTAGCTGAGTTACAAATCCAACCCATCACTTGGAACAGCTCCCTCGAAATTGTTCCTCCCCATCTTTTGGCTCTCTGCTGTCACAGTTTATCTTACCAAGGTCAAGTATTATCAGCTGAGCTCCAGCCTGTGCATTTCCAACATCATTTTCTGCAATGCACTGATAGAATCCTTCATCTGACTTCACCAGACCCAAAACTTGCAGATTATGTTCTTTCTGAAAAGCAAAAGGAAAAAGCAACACTTACAAATGGGCTGCAATTGCCAAAACAATGTTGTCATTATGGCACATTGCTGTGACAGGAGAAGCTTCTAACAGAAACAGGGAAAAGTGTATTTGAAGTTCCCATCAGATTTCATCTCCGTTGCACTGAATCCTCAAATTATGTGGTATCAAAAAACAGCAGAAGCTCTCACTAATGGCTATCATTTTCTAGCAGCACATATCACTGGCAAGTCATAACATTTCCACAGCCATTTTGGTGATATTTTAAGCACTGACTGGAACTGCACAGCTCACTGTTACAACCTCAGGTACACCCAATTATACAACCATTAAGTTCTCAACTATGTCTCAATAATGACTTTGACTACATCTAAAATTTCCCTCCAGAAGTACCTGTGTGTGCCAGAACTCATGATCCACAACTCAGTCATATTTACCTTTCAACTCCTGCTTGAAATTGCAATTTTTATTGAGCACAGATGACTGCAGAACCCACAGTCAGTGGCTGTGGTGAGCTTGTACTTTAAAAGTGCATTTTGTTCTTGTGTGTGTCTGTCTGTCTTTCAAAGAAAATCTAAGCTATAAAGACATCAACTCCTACAGTATGAGCAACATGCATTAAAGGTTTCAAGAAACCATTTCTCCTCCAGGCCCCAAACATCAGTGGGACAAACCCAGGAAACAGGTCCTATGAAAGAACTCAGCTCCCAGGAATATATGTAGGAGAACTAACAGACAAGTCAACAGCTTAAAAACCTGCAAAATGGGCAATATACTTACAACGATTTTGAAATAGTCACTTGGGATCACCACGTCTCCATTCTTGACCCACTTCACGGTAGGCATAGGTTTTCCTGTCACCTCACACTCAAACACAATGTCCATGGATTCATGAGCATAAATATTTGCAGGTCGCTTCAGGAACTCAGGAGGAACTTCAGATAAAAGAGAAGAAAGACAAAAGATGGTGTTAGTATCCAC
>NW_008679704.1:81612-89099 GCF_000695815.1 Acanthisitta chloris | reverse complement strand
AGGAAAACAAAAGCTAAAATCATAATAAAAAAGACTTTTTAAAATGAATGGACACAAAACTAAGATGAAACTTTCCCAGGGTATCATTGTCATGTGCTTCTGGGAAGAAATTAGGTTATCAAACACATAGTGCTGCACTGACCCAAAGAGTTTCTTCTCTGGGTTGTGAAAGCCCAAGAAACACTATGTACAGAACTGCCCCTGTGCCTGTGTAGCACAGAGAACACAGTACAGATGTGTGAGAGTGAAGCTGTGCATTTCATAACATAGCAGAACAGACTGGAGCCACCTCTGGGTCTTGGCAGCCTTTGAAATGTCCTCAAGTACTCAGATTAATTAAAGATATTTAAAATCCATAAAAACTCAGAGATACAGAACTTTTTGGCAATATGAGCCCCAACTGACATGTTCAATATCATCTGTGAACACATGTGCCACCAAGAAGCCTCCAGCTGTGTCCAAGGCCTCTCCACTTCCTTAGCTCAGCAGCACACAGAGCTCCTGCAGGCACTTACTGCCCAAGTATCATCTGTTAGGAAGAACATCCACCTATTTATTTGTTTTTACTACATAAGGGCATTTGCTTACTCTTGTGTTGGCAGCTCTGATTGCTCCAGTTCCAGGAAAGCCAAAAGCCTTTTGCCCTTTAATATTTAGCAAAGAAAGTCAATATGGAAGGGACATGGAGTTTAGGCAAACAGTTTACATGCTCTGCCTGTCAATGGGATTTATCTCATGCTGGGGATAAGGAATACTAGACCAGGTTTTACTTCATCCTTGAAATGATCACAAAGGTTTGCAGATGGATTTAGTATTTTAAAACCAGATAGCTAGAGATGAGCAGCTCTCCAAAAACCCTCAGGTTTTGGATTATAAATTAGTTAAGAGAACATTAATATATGGAAATATTTATTTATAGAGTAAGAAGATGGCTTAACTCTCAGATAAGGATGTAAACCTACACAAAGATGCACAGACATATGCACTGCTCAAACTCTCACAAAGGAGCAAAACTCTGGGGTTGAGCCCAGTTGTCTGTGACTTCAAACATCCATTTTACATCAACTTCCTAAAAACTTGCCAAGCACACCATAAATTCCACCTTAAAATGACACAGATAATTTTCTGCTTGCTCCCTGATGGTTGTTGTCTCCTTGTAAAACTCTTACATTTGAAAACTCTGCTTGCTCCCTGATGGTTGTTGTCTCCCTGTACAACTCTTACATTTGAAAACTATCTCCCAAATTGATTTGTCAGCAAATTGTTATTATTTATTCACCAAGAAAATTATTTTCATTTTTTATTCCTCCCTGGCATTTATCCTCAGCACTTTTATTTATTGTGAGATGTGCCATTTCTTCCTCCCTTCCTGTATCTCAGCATTTATTTTGGCTGCCTCAACCACTCATGTTTGCTTCATTCTGGTGTGACAAGTGACCCACAGCTCCTCACAAACCCCCTGGATTAATCTCTGCAGCCTGTGGAGTTTCCATCATTTACATGCAATTTCAGATGTGTCTCACCAGTGGCTTGAAAAATGGCACAAATACAGTGTTAGCACTACAGCAAATATCTTCCTCAATTCATTCCACTGTATTTGCCCTTTGCAGATACATCACCCTTCCAGCAGCCTGAGATAGATCATTGCTTGCTCATTGTTACCCAGTTTTAACTAATGAGTCATTTTGTTCCAGCCTGCTTGATCAATAGTTTGTGTTCTCATTTCCTTTCAATCTCTGTCTCCAGACACACACACACATCGATTCTTGAAGTGCTTGCAGAGTTCAAAAAAAGAGAATATAAAAATCAGAAAAGGTAGTTTTTCCATGAATGTCCAATGCTTCTGTTTTCAAAACATTCATTACAGGTGGATTTCAATTCCTTAGCCACACATTAAACTTGCCACAGAATGATAAACACAAGCCAGCAACATTCCCTGTCAAAACACAAAACTTGGGTATAAAAATCATCACAGAACCCCAGACAGGTTTGGGTTGAAGGAACCTTCAAGACTATTCAGTTCCACCCCCTGACACTTCCACTAGCCCAGGTTGCTCCAAGCCCCATCCAGCCTGGCCTGGAACACTCCCAGGGATGGAGCAGCCACAGATTCTCTGGACAACCTGTGCCAGTGCCTCAGCTGAAACCCAAAACTGAACCACAGGAAAGTTCTGGGATGATTTCTGTTTTCTCCACTAATGTTTAACTTGCAATGAAGACATTTGGAAAGTACTCAAATATCTTTGGCAACTGGTATTGCTTCAATTTGGGACATCATCCAGAAAAAGGCATTAATATTGAATCCTAAGATTCAGTATTTGTTTGCCATGAAAATGCAAGTTGAACCAGATATCTTCTTACCTGCTCTCCATTATTTTCGATTTAGGAGATTAAGAATTTTTAACATTATTTTTTTCAAAGTGACTTTGCTTTTCTGCCTTCTGGAGCAAATGCCAAGCTGCTTACAAAGGGATAATAACACAAGAAGTGCTTGCTTTATCAATTACTTTCCAGTTAATGAATTAATAAAAGCTTTCCAAACACACTTTTATAGTTTAACTATGTCAGTGTTTAGCATTAACACAATGCGAGTACAGATGTTTGTGGCAGAGAAGTTAAATTGATAACCAGAGAGCAAATGAGCCAATTACCATATAAAATAAGATTTGTAATGGAAGATCATGTGTTCTGTTACCAAACAGACAATTAAACTTCAAAGACAACTTGGCAGCTCAGCCCACTCTGCTACCCTTCTGCATGTTAGCAAAAAACAACTGTGGGATGACAAGATGCTTGTGCAGAGTCAGAGTCCTCAGAGAGTCCCCACCCATGAGGATCTGCCACCCTTTTGTAGAGATAAAAGACAAAATAATTTGATCACAACAGTGATCAAAAGAAATTAAAAAAAAAAAAGCCAACACGAAACCAATCTACATCAGCAGTTGATTCAAACTCCTAAGCTAAATCCCAACTGGGGTAAAATATTTGACAAGTAAGATTTTTTTTTAAGCCAACTGCTCTAAAATGATGGGAAGAACTGAGGAACTACATATATGCAACAGGAATGGGACACCTTCCACTAGACCAGGTTACTCCAGCCTGGCCTGGAACACTTCCCTCTGCACACTGAAGCAGTGTTACAACTCCTGTAACAGCCTAAGGCAGCCAAAGGGCTGAAATGCAACAACTGAATTCCCAAACAAATCAGCCAGGACAAGACTGAAGTAACCATTTCTGCTTCCTCAGCTACCTACAAATGCCCTCAATCCACTCAAATCAGGAGTGTGTTTTCCAGAGTCACACAGTTAAATCATCGTTCCTTCACTTTTCTCCATCCCCTTCCTTCTACACTTTCATCCACGCCAAATATACCTTTAGCCATCAAATACCAAAGCATTTTCTAATTCCAAAAGTTTCCACAGACTCCAAATAGCAGATATATAAACTAAGCCAACTGGGGAGATTTTCATAGTGCATCTCAAATAATCATGACTTAAGTTTTCCTGGTCCAATGACTTTCATTTATAACCATATTTCTGATGGATGCTGTGGGCAGAATCCCTATCTTGCATTTCAGTTAACAATCCAGATTACCAGTAGTATTTAAAGTGGACATTTTACCATAAAACCCATTTCATATCAGCCTAAAATGGTAAGCCCAGAGGAATTTTATTTCCTCCTCCAGGGAGAACAAGCTGTTCCATTAGGATATGCTACAAATCCTGTTAGTGTCCTTATAAAGTTAAACTTCACTTTCACAACTGCAAGTTTGTTTCCAAGAAAGATGGAACTGCAGTGTGACCATCACCCTGTTAATCCTTCACCTCCTGCCATTCCCATCAGAACACAGATAAAATGCAGATTGATCTCTGACAGCAGAATTCTCCATTATCTTTTAGCTCTGTGCTATAGTTGAACAAATTAGCTGGTTTGCTTCAAGTGCAGCCTGAAAAAAACCAAAAGGAAATTACACTTTAAATGGAAATTGGGAATCATAATGTTCTTCCTTAAAAATGGCAAAGGTAGATGTATAAGTACTCTGGAAAGGAGAGATTTAAACCACAAAACTATGTTGTAAGCAAGTCAAAAGTCTTCCCAACCTCTGAGCAGGGTGTCATGTCCTTAAAACACATTTCATATGCACCTGCAAAATGTGCACGTGAAACCTGACAAAAAGGAATCATTTTAGGAAAATATCCCCAGAAGACAGAACTGCCAAATTAATTTTTTAAAAAAAATCAGTGTACCGAGGCACAGAAAGGTAGAAAGGTTTTAAAAATGTCTAACTATGTCACAGCAATGTTAGTTGAACCAAAATCAAAGTTCTGGTTCATGAACAGAAACTGAAATGGTAGGGACATTAATGAAATGGTTATTTTTTATACATATTTTTGAAAATTAAAGCCAAAGTCCCTACAGAGAAATGGTTCTGTGCCCAGTGTGAATCCTTCCCCACTTCAGGGACAGATGAAGCAGAGAAAGAGGGAGTGTTTTTATGTTCTGCTAATGATCTCTGGCAGACCTCGTTAACCTCAGCTCATCAGCTGCAACGGCCCAAAATGAGCATTTAATGCTCCCATGGACTGTTTGGTGCTTTAGAGCCTCCTCTCAAATCAAGCCCCACTCCATGCAGAGCTGGTTTCAGTGGTAGGAGCAGGGCAGGGGGTGACCAGGCTGCACTTGAATTAATGTGAAAACAAGTATTTTACCCTTCCAGGGAAAAGCTTTAATTCAGAAACTGCTAGAGGATGAACCATGCTCCACAGGGCAGTCCCTACATACACACTGCAGAGGCAGAAACTAAGGGAACCTCAAGATTCAATGACAGCTCAACGACCATGAAACCAGATGAGGATGAACAGTAGAGAACAAGGCTAAACTTGTATCAATCAATTAGAAATACAGACTAAAATAGCCATGGTATAATTCAGTAAATGTGCATTTCTTTTTTCATGGAGAACTCAAAAACTGTGAATTCATGGACCAGGAAGTAACAGCCACCAACTTTGCAGAAAAAGGTTTGAGAAACAAGGGCTTTATGAGAAACACAACCATGAACTAAAGATGACTCTCAGTGTCACACTGGTATGAAAGAACTGTGGACACAGGAGGTCTAAAAGCAGCTCCTCTCCCCTCCAGCACGTGCTAATGCCTTGGCCAACTGTGTTACTTGAGCACCACATTTCAAGGAAAACATGAACTCTGATTTACAAGGAAGCAATGAAAATGATCAGTGACTCAGAAAATTGGCTCTAAAAGAAAAATGGAAGTGCTGGATTTGGTGATTTGAGCCAAGGCAAGATTCTGCAGTCATGCAACTGGACACCTCAAACAGGAGCTCAAATAGAAAGAAAAATAGTGTAGGACTGTATTTACACATCATTCTTGCACAGGAAGAACTCCTACACTAGAGTAGCATATGGATCCTTGCCCTGTTTAAATAAGATAATACTCTGAACAATTAATTGCTCACTCTTCTACCTTGGTATGAAAATTTCTTCACAGCATGAACTTCAGTAAAATAAAACTGTCCCTTAAAGCAAACAATAAGAACTTCTGAACAAGTCCCACCCAGCAAAGCTCTCACTGAAAGCATGAGCTGTTAGCTTGGCACACGATTTGGATTGCAGACAATGAGAGGTCACGTGCACACACCCACAAATGGAACTGGCTGGGAAGTCTTCCAGGTGCACAAACATCCAGTGAGGTCTCTGAGCATCCTATGCATTAGCAGCATTTTTCTTTACGGTTTTCTACACGTTTTTAACTTGCCTTAGCAGTTCAGCCCAGTTCAGACACTAAATGTATGCTGATATGAAACCTCTGGCACGACACACCATCATCCATCCACACTTCCCTTAGTCCTGTCTACACCAAGGTGTCAATAATGCTCATTACTGCCCAGTGACAGTGAGAAGTGCTGCGACACAGCAACACAGTGAAGGGTGCACAGTGCCACACATAGGGCCCAGTGCAGGTGTCAAAGAGAGAAGAGAAGCATAAAAGCAATGACTTTTCTGCTCAGGTGCCTATTCCCTTCCTAACAATTCCTAACATCCAATTTGCTTTTTAAGACCTTGCATTTTCCAAAGTCCTACATACTCCAACTACAGTATTTTAAGTGTGCAAAACCTGGCAGGTCAGAGACCACTGCTATATGGATTCATAGAGCTATTTTGAACTGCAAACTACTGTGTTGAACACTGAACTTCACCTGTCACTTTGTTGCACGAGGTGTTTCTAAGGTTCTTCACTAGCATTTGCTCTCACAAGTCCAATGAACTCAGAAGCAGCAGCAAAGTTTGTTCCCCTGCAATCCCCTTTCCCAGCTCACTAACAGAAACACTGGACAGTGCAGCCTTGGCTCACTGATGAAACCAACACTTCATTCCCACACTAATTTGCTATTTAACAATTTATTCCTTCCCTTTCATCTGCAGGAGAGCATTTCCCTCTGACTCCCAGTGCTCGAGGCTCACAGTGAGTGACACTGTCAGAAGGGTTCTGGGAATGGAAGGACAGCAACACCCTTCAAAAGGCTCCAGTAGAAAAGTGTGGCTTTTTCCACACAAAATCTACGTAAGTGGATTCAAACATCTAACACCACTATATTTTATTACAGAAGTGTGGCTTTTTCCACACAAAATCTACATAAATGGATTCAAACATCTGACACCACTATATTTTATTGCAGTTTGTGCCAATTTAACTGGTCCAGGCATCAGATTAACTCATCCACAGTGTCCCAGATCTTCCCCAAAAGGCTTCTCAAAACCCTCATGTCACACTGACCAAATATCTTTAGTCTGATTTTCTTCAGTCTGCTAATTTAAGTGCTAGGTTACACAGCACACTTGGTAACTCAGGATTTCACACTTCATCTCGCTGAGAAATGTGGAGTGAATACCATCTGCTCCTGATGATTACTCACTTCAGGGATTTCATTTGAAATATATTTTACTAGCTCTGCAATTTCAGGTAGGACCTCCCTCCAGCTCCCTCTATTTGACGAAATACGACATAATTCAAGACAAAAGTTTCCAATTTTGCAGAGAACAGAACAAGAATTCACTTTTCTGCTTCAGGCCATCTTCTCATCCCTTTCTCTTTACATTCCATCATCTGCTGACCCTGCCCTGTCTCTGGCAGACTTCCCAGCTCTGACAGGCTTGGGAAAAACTACCACAAGATTTGTATGTTATTAGCAAATGACTGAAAGTTTTGTATTATTTTACTTGCAAATAAACCTGAGAATAATAATTTCTTTACCTTGTTATTACTTCAGGCCATCTTCTCATCCCTTTCTCTTTACATTCCATCATCTGCTGACCCTGCCCTGTCTCTGGCAGACTTCCCAGCTCTGACAGGCTTGGGAAAAACTACCACAAGATTTGTATGTTATTAGCAAATGACTGAAAGTTTTGTATTATTTTACTTGCAAATAAACCTGAGAATAATAATTTCTTTACCTTGTTATTATTTCTGGT
>NW_008679704.1:57097-81581 GCF_000695815.1 Acanthisitta chloris | reverse complement strand
TTTCCAGTCTAACCTCTGACTGGTGTTGGGCACTCACTGAGAACACCATACAATCACCAAGCATTTAACCTATTTGGCTGTGCCTTTTCACCCTGTTCTTGGCAAGCTCCCTCAACATTGCATAGATTCCCCCTTTCTAAGACTAAATGCTGCTGGTGATGATCAATGTCACCACCCTGGAATGGCAATCAGCCCCAATACCCTAATAAATACCCTAATAAATTTCAAATGTAAGTCTGGATTCTCAATGTATCACCACCTGCATGACCACAAGGCATTATGTCTCCTCTGGGGTGTGTTTGGGCAGAAGTTGCTCAGGTCACGGGGATGGATGAACACTCAGCAACACGATGCTGCTGAGCTCCACTTATTACCAGAGTGAGCAAGAGAGGCAAAAGAGGCTGCAGGAAAGGCATACCACAATACAACCTCATGGCCTGATGTTCTGGATGGCACCTGGAGAAGACATCCCACCCCACACAGCTCATGCCAAGGTGGAACGTGGCTTAGCCTTTCCCTGGGCTACTTAAGTACAGCCTAGCAAAGTCATGTTGTCTGGTGTTCCTTCTCCCAACATTTTCAGTTTCATGCTCCTGTTTTAGTTCAACACTGACTGGTTAGGTAGTTTTTCCCTTGTTCCTACTTGAGCTTTGCAAATTCCTGTTTCCTTCTATACAAGGGGTTTTGCCTCAATACCTTCTGCACTTGTCAATTCCCCTCCAGTGCTTCTAGTGAAACCCCTCTGGGATCAGTTTTTATTTCAGATACCCAAGGTTGATTCAGCTTTTGTTAAGACTGAGCCCACCCTTAGTGCATGGATACTGTGAAAACTTCTGAAGGTACAGTCTGGCATTAACATGCCTAACATTATCAGGTGAACTTCCCAATTAAGGAGGAACTAGTGACAAAGAACAGATGACAAAATACATTTCTATATTAAAATGAAATCACTAGATCACATGTAAAAGCTTATTAATCATCATAAACTAAACCAGAGCTCACTCATCAGAAGGCATTACTGATCATTATTCAAAGCAAGACTTCTAAGCAACTTCTAGGAAGATTTTTAGAAGTAATAACCTTAATCTAAGCATCAATAATGTAAAACCGTTCCATTCATTATTTCTCTGTTTTACTAATCTCTCCTTCCTCAGTCCTTCTAGCAGAAATCACGCCTGTTTGACCCTGAATCTACTCCAAGTGCCATGGAAACATCTGAATAACAGGAACGCTCATCAAAATTTAAACTTCTTACAGCAGCGCCAAAGGCAATGAAAATTTTATTGAATTCCAGAGCCCTCATTTTCCACACAAAGCACAGACGGTGAGGAGGCAGCAGACAGACTCTGTACCACGGAGCCCCAGAGCCTTTAGGGCCCTGTTTCCCCTGTTCCCAATTTCCAGCAATTTCCAGCTCAAACCCTCAACTCCAGTTACGGCTGTGCTACCTCTTGTAAGCAAAGCTGCAGGAGAAGTGTCTGTCTGGATCCCTCCTGCCCCTTCCAAAATAATACACCAACAGGGATGCCCCATCTATCCTGAGACTATTTAACAACAGGATCTGCAGCACTGCTTCTAGCACTGTGAAAAATAACAACTGTTATTCCAGGATTTATGGATAATTATTCTAGCTATAGATACATACAGTGTCTATATAGCTGAGCTCTCCATCTACAGCAAATGATACTCAAGTATCATGTTAAGAAGTAGTTTATAACCAGCCAAAACAGGAAAATGGCAATTTTCCACCAGTACTTTCTTCCTTGAATTGTGATTTGCAAAAACTCAAATCCTAAGTTTAGCATTGTCCAGCTAATTCTGATCAGTGAAGGAATATGAAATGACAGCAGTGACCTCACGGCTCTGGTGTGAGCCCTGAAATGGCATCAGTGACCTATGGCTCTGATCTAAGCCATGAAATGGCACCAGTCAACCACTTGGCTCTGATGTGAGCCCTGAAATGGCAGTGGTCAAGCACTTGGCTCTGATCTACACCATGCAATGGCTCTGATGTGACCATGTGGCTCTGATCTAAGCCCTGAAATGATGCTGAGAGCACTGTGGCTCTGCCTAAAGCACAGCACAACTGTGACCTCATGCTGGGTGAAGGGAACTGATACATGCCCGTGGTGCTCCCTGCCCTGGGCTGTAAGCCACACTGAGCAGTGTCCATCAGTGGACAGTGCCTGGCTGAGGGCTTTGTCCTTGAGCAGGTTCTAAGTTACAGTGCTCACTGGGTCTGGCCGCTGTGAAGTTTAGTGAGCTACCTTTTGCCAAGTGTCTTATTCCACCTGGATGACCCAAGGTTTATAAGCAGAAATTATTTCTTGTTAAACCTCCTGAGAATTTCATTCTTTCTCCCATACACTGCCCAGAGGAATTCAAAATGACCTTCTCCTGAACCCACTGAGCAGAGTGGGGCATTGCAGCACTAGAGAGGTGAAGGACAGTAGACAAGGACAGCAGAAAAAGCCACTGGTGAATGTGGCATAGAGGAACACTCAGGACAGGCAAGGAGACCAGGGATGGAGAACACCACTGGCAGAAACTCTGCAAGTATTGCCTCTGGAGAGGCTGGACATGCCCAGGGAAATGGATACACATCTCCCACTTCCATCACATCCAGCCCTGAGTTCCTCATTGCTAGGCACGTGGGAGAAGGTGACAGAGATCAGTCCAAAGATTCCAGCTCCAACTGGCTCTCTGCTGGAGGTGAGCAGGGGCTGGCAAAGGGAATGAATGGTCCAGCACCTAATAGCACCTGGGAAAAATCAAATGCATTTCCTGCCTCTGCCTTGCCCGTGGGACTGGGTGGATGTCTAACAAGCAAACCCAGTTTCTGACAGGTGACTGCAGCCCATCAGCCCTGTGGTCTGGGTCATCAGCCACACAGGCACAATGCCAGGCACAGCTCTGAAGGGACAGATTATGAGATGCATATTCTGAAAAATCAATGTTTAAGTGTCTCACACTGGGCACTAAAACAGCTGGATACATTTCGTCTTAATTTTTCTGTGTCCCAGTCAATTTTTTAAATGGATTCAATACCACTTCATTTCATCAGAGTGCAAAAATACATTCATTAGTGTTTATGAATGATTCAGGTTCCATGGAGCTGAATGCCAAAGCAGGAATAAATATGGATTTGAACAGAGAATGATAAATAAATCATGGTACTATCCCCTGAATAAGGAAAAATATCAAATATTCAATATTTTCTCAATAAAGTAGTACTATGAAGTTTGTGTACTGCATAAGGCAGTAAGAGCCTGGGGAGAAGCAGCAGGAGAACATGTATTTTAAGAATTTCCTAACTTCATTCCATAACAAGGGGAAAGAGGAAGCGACAAATTAAATACAGCAAGACCTTGCATTTCTTATCTTTGACTATTTCCCTGTGCAGCCCTCACAGTGGGGCACTACATTAGTGTGCTGGAGACTGAGAAGCTGCCAAAGGCCAGAAAGGACACAGATTTTAAGATCATTTCAAGTATTAACCCATTTGTTCACTGAATACAGATTGCCTCAGATCACTTGGGGAAAAACCAGACTGGTCGGGGAACAGTAAAAATAATGGACAGGCCCCACTAAGCCCCTCATCTTCACCACTGTGCAATGTGCATGCCTGGCACAGGGACCATGGCACTAGGAAACACCTTCTTTTTGCTCTGATTAAGTGAAAAAAAGATATGGAGAGTCTCTGCTTTTGCATTTTTTTGGCTTGTAATGACACAAATTCTGTAGGCTGGCTTTACACATCAATTCCCATTTATCCAATTGCTTTCATTTCCAGCTCAATGAATGCAGGCCTATCTTCACATCAAAGTCCCTTCTAATTTACAAATCCCCAAAATAACCTTAATTACTAGCCACTTCAATAGCAGCCTCCGTGTAAGGAACGAGCAAACAAGAATCTGCAGTCTGAAAAGAAACAACTGAAAGGATCCAATAAAGGCCTATAAAAACATGTCTGGTGTAGGGGGGGAATGAGGACAGACTGGCTCAGCCTTTCCCATGCAAGCTGGGAAAAGAAAAAAATCATATAAATCTAACAGAATGGTTCAAAAAAAAGAAAAAGAAGGTGCTGTTCATCCCAGTGCCGAGGGATGTGGAGAATACAAGATGTTTACGTGGGGGGATGGGAGCAGGAGATGGATTGATAGAAATCTATGAAGGACTGATAAATAATGGAGAAACTGCACGTAGCTCAGAAAACCCCCAATCTGCAAATGGCTGGAGAACGAGACATTACTCAGGGGAAATAACAAATATTCCTGCCCTGTACTTAAATTCTCCCAGCCATCTGCTTTTGGACACTGTCAGGAAGAGGATCCTGAGCACATTGCTGTGTTCACCTCCTCCTGTAAATATGCGCATAACAACGCTGAGCTGTCACACACTTTGAGGCTGTTATCCTCACTGCAGGAGGACTTGGAACACTTCCTGTCCTCCAGCCCTGGCAGCAGCCCTTGTTCAGCCTCTGGAGCCCCAGGACCAGAGCTCCATGCCTGTCTGTCTGTCCTGGGGGCTGCTCCTTTCCTGGTCCCATGGCAGTCACACCTTGCAGCTGGAGCTTTAACACATAGATAGGATACTGAGGGAAGGGTCAGCTGGCCTCACTGCAGGAGGACTTGGAACACTTCCTGTCCTCCAGCCCTGGCAGCAGCCCTTGTTCAGCCTCTGGAGCCCCAGGACCAGAGCTCCATGCCTGTCTGTCTGTCCTGGGGGCTGCTCCTTTCCTGGTCCCATGGCAGTCACACCTTGCAGCTGGAGCTTTAACACATAGATAGGATACTGAGGGAAGGGTCAGCTGGGTCAGGTCCATGACACTGCAGGAGGTTTCTTACCAGGGGAGTGCACTGGGAGAGCTCATCGAGTGGCATTTCAGTAGAGGCACTCCTGAAGCACAGTCTGTGACCAAAGAGCCCTTCCTTCTTGGACAAATACAAACTAGTCACAGTTAATAGGTTAGGAAGATACAAGAGGCTCAGGCACTCGTATTTCAAATTAGCAGATTAAACAGTGACCACTTCAACAGAAGACTGAAAGTTCCACCAGAAAAAAGCTGGTGTATAATTCAAAATACCATCTTACAACATGGAGTATTCCTGTAAACTGGTACAAGAATGGATTGCTATTTTAATGCAAAGGAGAAGAGTGTTTTTCACATAAGGTTTTACCTATCTGAGATATTCTAGGCAACCAAAAGAATTAAAATATTCCCCTTAATTTGCAACATTTTTCTGCATTTTAAAGAAATTTCGGCTTTACTTAGAAAACAATGATCAACAATTGTAAATCAACCTGAAACGAAAGAAACAAAGTTCAAGTTTTGCACGAGAACCAGCTTAAGATTTGAAACCACAATATTCTGTCCAAGTACTCAAACTCCTGATTGAATGTCACCATGTGATTGACAGGATGATGCAGAGCTTTGCTACCAGCAATAACAGTCCGTGGAAACCACTTCAGAGGCTCCATATTAAAGGCTTTATAACTTGCTTGCCCTTGCACTTGCTTACAATCAGCTAAATTTTACATAAGTTAATAGGTTAATTGTTTAAATCCTCAGTTTTCCTACTTGTAATCCTCCGAGTTGCTGCCTATACTCTTCCAGTTATAATCAAAAGAAGTAGCAGGGAGATTAGCAACTCTGAAAATCACTCCTATAATGGTTAATCACACTAATGATCGTTTAAGCAAATTAGCAGAGCAATAACCATGCAATGTGCAGATTAAGTATGTGACTGGAAGGAAATCTACAGTCAGTGCCAAGGGTAGAGACACTACAGCTCCTCAAGCCCCAGAAGCCTGAGCTGACATAACAAAACCTCCTTTTTCAGCTCCACAAAGCCTCCAGTGGCTATTTTTCCTTCCCTCTCCATGCAAATTCTTGGCTAGCTGTCCAAAACAAAGTTTCAACTAATTATTTAAAGCACAATGATTTGAGCCTTGTATTTTTTTTCTGGAGCAAAGAGAATGTAACAGGATAGTGGCCATGAACTTTTATTTTCTATTATCTACTCACTAGAATCACTTTCCTAAGATAAGGCTGCTTCTCTCCATGAGGCATTTCATGATGTGCTAGAGGAAGCAAAGAGGCACAAGATAAACACCATAAATCAGAGCTATGTTATTGTTGACATTGCCAGTAAACAAAGTTATTAATTATACATGTACTGGGGAAGCTGAAGAAAAATTATTTGCCCAAAGGGGAAAGAAATGGCAAAATTATATTTTAAAAATTCTCCCCAAAGCATCACACACAGGTTCAAGTAAATCATTAGAATTTAGTGAAGTGGATGTTCCACAGCACTGACCCAACATTCCAGACTATGAGCTGCTATAAACTCACCTCAAAAGAGATTTTCATTACAGGAAACTGACATATTTTAAATTGTTCTTCCAGCCTCTTTGCTTCTTTGCTGTGCACAAAGCCTACCTCAGCTTCCCACAACTCACCCTGCAGACTGGTAAACATCACCTGCAGCATCCAGGCCACAGAACCACAGAATGGCTTGGGTTGGGAGGGACCTCGTAGCTGCAATCCCTCAGAGCCCATGCAGCCTGGCCAGGGATGAAGCAGCCACAGCTTCTCTGAGCAATCAGTGCCAGTGCCTCACCACCCTCACAGGGAAGCTACTGACCACAAGTCTCTGAGTGCAGCCTCATCCACTGAGTGGTCCACCCATCAAATCCAGGTTTCTCCAGTTTAGAGACAGGGATGTCATGCAGGACAATGCCAGATGCTTTGCACAAGTCCAGGCTGATGACATCAGTGGCTCTTCCCTCATCCACCACTACTGTAACCCCATCATAGGAGGTCACCAAATTTGTCAGGCATGATTTGTCCTTACTGAAGCCATGTTAGCTGTCACCAATCACCTCCTTATTTTCCACATGCCTTAGCACAGCTTCCTGAAGCATCTGCTCCATGATCTTGCTGGGCACAGAGGTGAGCTGACTGGCCTGTGGTTCCCTGGGCCTTTCATTAGAGATATTCCATTAGGATAAACAAAGAAAAGCAATTTGAAGTTGAAGCTCCAAAATGCTATTGATCTTGATGAGTTATGGAGCATAAAGTACAACTATTTTCAAAGGCTGATAAAACTTTGCTATCTCTTTCAAGTCCAAGTTCACTGTACAACTGTGGAAAAATACACTGTCCCACTTAAGTGAACTCTTAAGTCTTGACTGAGAAACACTTTTTGGGAAGGTTTTGCAACTTGCCTACCTACCACCACTGCAGGCAATACATTTCCTGAAGAGAAATCTTTACCAAGCCTATCTTTTGTGTATTGACTTAGCAGTGATGGTGAGGTTCCAGTGGGTCTTTCAAGGTTTCCTATCTGGGGTCTTTCCAGTATTGGAACTTAAGATGAACACAACAAATCCTTTTATTCAAATTGTATTCACAGAACAGAGTACTTGACTGAAATCAGAGCCAACTGATGCAAGTCAGAGGCACATAACCTGGGGAATGTCACCTCTAGAGCATAAGGGTGCTTTGAATTACCCTGCAGTCTAGCAATTGATAGCCTCAATTAATGAAATGCTTTATGTTATACTGAGCCTATACTTAAGCTCCTAAAAGTGTGAAAAAGAAAGATCATAGAAGAAGTCTTTGAGTCAGCACTTGAAAATAAACAAGACTAGTGGATCTGACAGAAATCAGGACTGTTTGGAAAAATAGTCAATTGAAAAAAAACCTTCTACCATTTATTAGCCATCACCTAACCTGCTGTGAGCCTGGTTTGTATCTTGGATTTCCTTACAGACCTCCTTCCAGCACTCCTCTGAACAGGCCACCTAGGAGCATTCCTGAAGAGCACGAAGCACCTGCATTACACAGCTCACACCTGTCTCCAAGGCCTTCACATCTCCTGCAGAGCAGTGTGTTTAACTTCCACTGACACTGTAACTAACCAAAGCATGTTTACTCAAGAAATCAAACTTCACGGGGTTTTTCTTTTGAATTATTCTCCTCACGAAGACAAACTAATTAACTGCAAGACTGCATAGGGAATAAGCCACCACAGATAACAGCCCTCCTCCTTCCCACAAATTACTGGATTGTTTCATCTCTGGAACTTTGGGATAAACTTCCCTGCCAAGGACTAGAGTTTGTATAATGAGACATCCAGTAAGGGCAATAATCTGGCTCCCATTAGAGAAATCAATCATCTGGTGGTATGAGAGTCAGCTTAACGATCATAAAAATTGAACTTGAAAGAAAGTAGATGTATACTTTATAGTATGGTCTCTCTCTCTCTCTCGAGACTGATTTAAGTAATGCAGGGTGTTCTCCAGCATTTCCATTTTAACATCACCCTCAGAGTTCACCGTGAAATTTGGTGGTGCAAAAACAATGCAAAATTTCTGTTGAAATGGAGAAAAAATTAAACCCTTTAAGTCCAAGAATCAAACTTAGAGCTTGATTCAACCAATTAAACATGGCAGGATGACCCCGATATGCAGAGAAAACCACTTACCATTTAGGGCACAACTCTTATCAAAAGAGCTCTCACTTAAAAGGAAAAAGGCATTTTAATGAGCTGCTTAGTTCACACATTCACATTTCTTGGAAGTCTTTGGCATGTGCAACTTACAAATTCTACTGAGTCTTTCAGCTTTTAGTTTGTAATTGAAATTCTGTCATCTCTTTGTGATAGGGAATAAAATCAATATGAAAAAAACCTATAAGTTATCTCTAGTTCATATGTCTTTATCCCTGAATCCTTACAAGTGTCCAGGAGCACCTGGAACCATGAGCCAGCTGAGCTCACCTCTCCTACAGCATTGCATGAAAAACACACTTCAGCATCATGCAACTGACTTCAAACTAGCAAATCCTGTGTAAATCCAGGTAAAGCCTGTTCCAAACTAAAAAGTACATTTTTAGTGTGGATACCAGGCAAACATACCTAAATATGAAACTTGTGCAAAACCAAACACAGTGTTTTCTGTAAGTGCCTGTCGAGGCCAAAGGCACTGAGAGCAACCTCAGCTCATTGCTTTAAAAGCCATTCTGGGGGAAAAAGTATTTCTTAGCCTAAAGCAGCAGCTGGCTCAACCCCCTGTTAATATGATCTTAATTTATTAGAAACTCTAGCTGAAAAAGGAACCAGCTTTTACAATTCCCTCAGTTCAATATCAGTTTCGACGCTGTAGATATTTAAGACACTGCTGCTTAATTTAGTAACATTTTCATTATCCCCAAGGATTACTCAAGAACATTTACAAGGAAAACCATTTGTGTGAATTGTATGGGTTATTGATAATTTGGTTTTGTCTTTCTTAATGGTATTTTTTTAATATACACACATATATCACGAAGCCTTCTTTTAAATTCCAAGTGTACCTCATCTTCCTGGCATGTGCAGTTCTCAAGACATTACCTCCCACCCCCCATGCAATTCCATTATGGGCACTCAGCCCAAAGGATTTCATTTCTGTCCTCATTAACTCCCACCTATTTCAGGCTGTTTTGCAACTGGTTTTTTTCAGCACCACAAAAATCTGTTTGAGAATTATGCAGCACCTCTGTAACACAAGACAATTTTTCCAAATATAATCAGACTCTCTAGGGAACTGCAGCTGTTACATGCACAGGAACCTTCTCATTGATGGGTGGCAGGCACCTGGAAAAGATACTTTTCAAGGGAAAAGTCCTCCCTTGAAACACTATTATCTCCAGAGCACTGCTAGGTGATCCAGACAGCTCACCCCCAGGATGGAGTCCAAACTGAGAGAGCTGCCACATCCCTGGTCCTTCCTGCCGGTCAGCGGGAAGTCACGGCTGCTGGGAAGAGCACGTGCTGTGAGCTGACGTGTGGGTGCAGCAGGAGCATGACATTCCCAAGTCACAGCATGATCAAAGAGAGGGACAAGGTGACAAGCACAGCCTCACCCATCCTGTGCCAGCAGCTCCCGAGTGGGCACACCCATTTCCAGTTCCTCATCCTGGCCTGCCGGCGGGTGGGCATCGTGCTCGGAGAGATGAACATCCCTCACATACCTCTGCAGCACAGTTTCAATCACAACACATCTGTTAGTGCACTGAGTGCCTGGTCTGAGGCCTCCACAGCACCTCCACCACCTCATGGACCTGTGGATGGTCCATTCGGGACGGGGGGACGCACATCTACCAGGTCACACATCACCCATGTCCTCACAACCATGTTTCAGTGATCATCCCACACTTCCCTGGCCACAGGAATTAGACTCTGATCACATGCACAGCACAAGGAACAGCCAGCAGCTGCCTCTGCTCAACCCTGACCCCAGGAAAGGTCAGAAAACCATCCCAGGCCTGAGCTTCAGAGAGTTTGCCCCCCTTGAACACTGACAAACAAGAGCAGGCAGCAAGGCAGAGATCATGGCTTGAGAAGGCTCCCCTGAGCTTCTCCTACAACAGTTCTCACTGCTCTCTACCACCACTGCCGAATTTTAAATGTTTGCACTGCATGAGGGACTCATCCTTCAAATTCTAGCAAAGCTCAGTCATAATTTTTGGAAATACGATTGAAGAAAACAGATTTTTGCGCTTCTGTTAGAACTGTGGCAACCTCTCTTCCATGAGCTTTGTGTTTCTGAAATACAGCAAAAACTAACCAAATGCTCCTCGTGGTTCTAGAAAAACATCAAGACAGACCAAAACAATGAACAATTACAACAGTTCACCAACTACAGAACAAGACTTAGGCACTGAACAGGAACAAGCAGAGGTACTGCTGAGCCCTGGGCAAGAGAAATCAGATCAGTCTTTAAACACAGACATGTCATTTTTGCATGATGCAAAGAACACTTTATTTCTGTGGAAGTTTACATTTAGTATTAAAAATTACACATCTCATGTAGGTGGACTTTTCTGGTCTCCAGGAAACACCTGAGCAATCAATAGAGTCTTAAAATAATGCTACCATCTCCTTCCTGCCCCATCTATGCACCTGAGTATCTGTTTATAACTTTTTCACTAGCAACATTGTCCTTGAACACAAATGTGACAGAGGCAAAAACTCCTCAGAAACTATCTATATTCATATTTAGCTGAACTCCCAAGCAGACTGTACAACTCCATGAACATTAAACCAAACCTAAGAGCAGCAGCAGCAGGGACTATTCACAATGGTACTGAGAGAAATTAGTGAGTTCAGCTTATCCACCTCCCTCACAACAGACTCCCCTGACCTACTGCCTTTGTTTTGTATCACTACAGGAAAAAAAAGATCACTAATAGAAGTCTCATTACATTTTCAAGGGTAAGAAGTACCATGCATGAAGCTGAGGTACTCTCCTTACTCCCAACAGCTTCCCCAGCCAGCACAGTTCCAAGGGAACCAGAAACTACAGGACTTTGTCCCCTGTCCAAGCAGCTTCAGGTTTAGAGCATCATCTCCTGAATCTCTAATTGAGGTGAAGCCTATTATCAAGATACAGCACTGAGCTTAATTAGAAACAGAAATCGATAAAGATCATTTAGAAGGTATGAGAAAGGTTTGAGCAATTTTCAGTGATGGTTCAAATTTCTTCCCTGGAATTGTTTCCAATAATAATGAAAGCTTAATGCAAAAATAAGAGTTACCCAGATGTATTATTCTGCTTCTACAGGATTTAATGTGCTTTGCAAACAGCTACAATTTCTGGAGTAGGATGTCACCAGCTTTTAACAAAGCAGCTGCCACAGAGCACGAGCTGCTCAGCTCTAATATTGGAAAACAAGGCCAAGACGTTTCACGTTGAGGCTCTTCCTTGTGCAACTGTTTTGGTTTCATTTCAAAGAAAGCCTTGACTTGCCTCACACATCCTGGTACATTTAATTTTAATAACAGGTCATATATTAATAGAAGTATAATCACAACTAGCTTTTTAAGCCAAGATCTTCAAGTAAAAAAGAATGAAAATAATTACCTGTCATCAATAAGCAAAGCATTTCTGGTACTAGAGACACCTATTACACCAATAGCAGATGGTGCAAGGTAAAGCATTGCTACCCAGCCCTCACTGAACAGAGAGAAATGTTTCCCCACACTGCAGAACCAACACTGCAATACATGTATTTGTTGCCAGAAAAAGGCTTTGCCATTAGCATAAGCCTTTTCAGCTCTACTGAAAGTATTTCCAGCATTTCCTTTCAAATCACAAAATTGATAATTGCATCAAAACACTTCTGCATTTGTTTTTTTTCCATACAATTTGCTCTGGCAGAACAAACAAGGCAGAGATCAGCCTGTTGTCATGTGCAACCTCTGATTTAGCACTACAGATACCCAAAATTGAGTTTTCTTATTTTCATTTTGAATTTTAGTACGTTAACACAGCGAGGCATTTAAGATATGCTATCAGACACCGAATGCTGTCAGACAGTGAATGCTGTCCTAGACAACTCAAGAGCCAACTTTCTGCTATTTCAAAAACTCATGGAAAGGCAATAACACAGACAATGACAACAAAGAGCAACTCTGACCCTTCTCCCACAAACACAGGGATTCATTTCTTTCAGAGACTTCAGAGCTGCCATATCAATTTTGTAAGGAGAATGAAAATGGAATTTTTGGGGAGTTTATTTTTTCTGGTTCATTATTAACTGCAGTAAATATTTCAACAGAAAGAGAAAACTCCCTCCAAGCTCATCATGGAGCACCAAGGCAGGCGACAGGAAGCTCTGACTCGAGCCCCAGCACTGCAGCAGCCCCTTGGGCACTGGGCACAGCCAGAAATGTGAAATATTTCCCAGATGAAGAATGAACTTATAACCTCCCCAATATTTAACTGCCCCTCTGGCTCTCCAGGCTGCCTTCCAAACACAGGGACTACCTGCTTCCCAGCTTTCCTGTCATCCCTTCCCTCCCTTATCTCAGGGAAATGCTATGCATTCTTTCATGGCTGGGGAGAGCAAAACAAATGTTTCCAGTGCTCCCAATTCATTAGTGTTTGTATACAAACCTGGTAAAGCACAGTCAGCACAGGTAAAAGTGGTTTAACTGTTCAGACACCAAGTGATTGCCTCCAGTGTGGGAAGTGTCCTGCCCCAGCAGAGGCACCTGCAGGCACTTGGCCTAGGACCATGGTGACACCAACTCTTGGCACCCAAGGAGAAGTGAGTAGGCACAAAGCTATGGACACATTTTATCCATTTGCTATTTGGCACTCAAATGTGGACAGGATTCAGGAAGGTTCAGCTTCAGGGGTTGAGAGTCTCAGCTGCAGGTCTTCCCCCCAAAGACATTTTGTGTTCTCTTCCACATTAAACTACTCGTCAAATGTGCAAGTCAAAGATTTGGTCTGTAACACACAGGTCCATGAAATCCTCAATTTGCACATACATAGAATCACCAAATCATGGAATGGTTTAGGTTGGAAGAGACCTTAAAGATCATCTAGTCCAACCCCTCTGCTATGGAGGGATGCTGAGCACAGCATACACCACAGTGTGAGGCACTTGAGGGTAGCCCATCCTTCAGGGATGGCCAGGAGTTTCATCCTCACTGCCATAGAAAAGCAACGAGGCTGGTGAAGGGACTGGAGCACAAGTGCCATAAGGAGAGGCTGAGGGAGCTGGGGGTGTTCAGCCTGGAGAAGAGGAGGCTCAGGGGAGACCTTATCACCCTCTGCAACTCCCTGACAGGAGGTTGGAGTCAGGTGGGGGTTGGTCTCTTCTCCCAGGCAACCAGCAGCAGGACAAGAGGGCACAGACTCAAGCTCTGCCAGGGGAGGGTTAGGTTGGATATTAGGAAAAGATTTTTTACAGAGAGAGTGATCAGGCATTGGAATGTGCTGCCCAGGGAGGTGGTAGATTCACCATCCCTGGAGGTTTTCAAGGTGAGACTGGATGTGGCACTTAGTGCCATGGTCTAGTGACCATGGTAGGGTTGGACTTGATGAGCCTGGAGGTCTTTTCCAACCCGGTTGATTCTATGATTTTAAGTATTCCAGTAACCAGTCCAAGGCAGCGGATGCATAGCAGCTTGCTGGGACCACACCAGACACATTACCTTTCAGGGTTTTATATCCTTGTTAAAGGACCTAGAAAAGCTGGTCTTGGAGCAAAGTAACCTCTAATGAACATTCTTTTAGTTTATGCACAATTTAAGCTTAAAACTGGATTCAGCCTGGAAATTTCAATCTATACTTGGCACCACCAGGAAATCCCAGTTAAGAGGCACTAATAGGAGCATCTTTTCATTTTAACTGCCTGAACCCTGCCAAGCAATGCCTCTCACCTACCCCTCAGCACAGTCACACGTCTCACTGAGCTGCCACTGTGAAACGTTAACAGAAGGAAGAATAGATTGGCTGCCCTAGCACAGCCCCTGGTATGCTGCTGAATTTCCCCACAAAAACCCAGGTGCTTCAAGAGATGCAGAAAATAGATGAGACAAGGGAATTAGTACCCAAAAAATGGATTTCTCCTGCCAGACTAATTTCCAAGAATGGCAGAAGGAACTTAAATTAAGCAAAATCATGCTGTTATTAGGTGTAAGAGATGACAATTCCACTAGTGTAGGAGAAAATGATACAGTGATCAAGCTATTCAACCCTTCACCAAATTACAGTAATGCAGAAATACAATTACTCCCCTACAGTGACCTCTTGAAGGAAAGTAGAATTAAGATTAGAACTAAGTAGTAAAATCTGAAATGCCACTTTCAAAACTGCATTCTGTAGAATCTTTAATATATTTTAATCCTCAAGCATTAAGAGATGTCTTTTTACTGCCATGGGTATAGCAAAAATTCAGCACAGAAGAACTGGCAGAATATACTCCAAATCTTTACAACCAAATGAAGAAATCCTCTACATGAGTTTAGAAAAAGAGTGAGAGAGTTCTCTCCAGATCACTTTCATCCCCCAAGTGACCTGGCTGTATGTCCTACATTAAAGCTATAATCTCACTGTTATCCATGACTTGCTTAATTGCATCATATCGTTAATGTTATTAATTGCTGCCACTGCCCATAAGACTGCCCAAAGCCTCGTGCCAAGTCTGTAAAACACAGAGGCTGGAACTGAATTAAACACAGCACAGAGTGAGCTGTATGAAGCCATCACAAAGTGCTCCAGAAACCTCACACACGTTAAGTATTTTGAAAGAACACCAAATCCTTATTCTTTTGGCCCAAGATAAGGTAAGAAAAATGTGGGGTTTATTCTGCATGACCAGAATTTGTTGGCTTTCAACATGCTTGGAGTCAAAGTACTTCTTTCTGGTCAGAGAGGTTCTGTCTAGATACAAGCCTTCGTTTAAGGTTGTTCACAGAAAAAATTTACCCCATCAGACATACCCTTAAGACACTTTGTAGTGTCACAAACTGTGATGAAACAAGTCAGTTAAGCTCCCACGAAAATACTGCATACATGAACCACTTTTACATGCCATGAAACTCCAGCTAAGTAATTTTAAACTAGATCCAACTAATGAAAAAATGTAAGAAAGGTGAAGAAGCCAAACTTGTACCTTTGCTTTCCTGCTCCTTACCAAGTCTACTTGATTTGCTCACCAGGTCTGCTTTATTTCCTTTATTGCGTAGAGTAAGATGTTCTTAGAATAGCATCATCAATATTTCAGTGCTGTTTCTAGTAAAAACAGCTTACAAGAGTAAGCAAAACAGTTATACGCTGAATAAACCAGTTTATTGCTAAGTATCTCAGCTTTTATTTTCTGTCAACTCCTTGAACAAAACAGTACATTTAAGGATTATGAAAAATACATTATATATTTCCTTTTCAAAGGCCATCTAAATCAAAGTACTATAGGGCAACTTTCAGCTGTGATTAGCCACACCGTGATCTCCATCCTCTTTTAAGTAAGTACATGGCATCAACCACAACAGAGCAGATAAAGCAGCTTTAACCATAGCTCAGGTGTTGGTGTTGGTTTGGTTCGTTTGTCTTTCAACAGGGCATAAAACTCAACAGGGTCTTTAACTGACCACACGATAAAACTCTTGTGAAAAGTCACCTGGAGATTGTTCTCATTGAAAATGAAATCTCTGACCTACCTTGGACTGTGAGTTCTGCCTGGGCCGCGATGGTGTCGTTGCCGCTCTCGGCGAGGCAGGTGTAGGTCCCTGCGTCCTCCTCCCGCACGTCGCTGATGCCCAGGCTGCCCCCGGCCAGCAGCACCAGCCTGTCTGACCTGTGCACACAGGGACACACATGTCACTGGGTGGGCACACAGCCACAGCCCTGCAGAGGTGTGCACACAGAACGTGTCTGGGTGCCACCGTAGAGAGAAGGTTTTTAATTAGATGATCAGACTCCATACTTCGGCTTCCCATCTAAAATGAACTCCAACCCTATCAATTCCACTAGAGTAGCTCATCTTTTTGCACTTGCAGCTTCAGTTGTTCTTAATTAAATGTGATTCAAGGTATTTAGACAAGAGCAGCTAGAACTGAAGAAAAATGAAGTCTCATAGCCACATCATTAAAAAAATGCCTTTTGCAGATACAGTTGGAATGACTGAGTGCTTGGAAAGCCACGTGAAGTATAACATGACAGGATTGTGCCTTTACCACATAAGGAACAGGAACACACATCGTACAATCTATAGTAATTGAATTTTTGTGAAAAGGTAAATCATTTCTGTAAGATGAAACATTTCAGAATAAGATACAGGTTAAAAAGTGCAAAATACAAATTCATCTGGTGACAAAGTTTCTATACAGAACTTCCCCCTCTGACTTGTAAAGGTGTGGGAAGGGTTTCTAATTCAGCCTTTATGGACTTCTGCTTTTGATGCTAAATGCAGTACATAAATGCAGCATTTTCTGTTAAGTGCTGTACCCTCAGCCTCCAGCCACATCCTTCTCCCACTGCAACCATCACTGCCCTTTATGTGATACAAATTTGTACAGGACTTTTCCAAGATCCTTCAAGGCTTCAAGTTTCCACAATAAAATGGCAAAAGCAAAACACCAAAACCCCCAAGCCAAGGCAACAAATCTGACAGGATGCTGACCCAGAACTGTTCTTATTTGCAGCTGGAAGAGTCTACACCTGGTGGGTTCCTGTCTGGCATTCTCAAGCCATGACTTGTGGGCAGGAATGGACTGAATTCTGTCAAGACATGAACTGAAAAACACATTATGACAATTAACTTTTTGGGTCTCTATAAAGAATGGCCAATGTACAAAAATCAACCTCATTCCTTCCTCCATTTGAAACTGCCCTAGAATTATGTTAGTAGGATTGATTCTCACTTGCTTGGACAGGTAAATTGTGGGGACACAAAGACTTTTGCTCATCTCACTAACTGCCACATTAATACTGATTGATGATACTACTGTAACTGTTGATCCAATTTCTGATTCAATACATTTAAAAGCAAACAAAAACATTACTGGAGTTAAGTGAGAGGAACCAGTCTTAAAAGCATCTAGAGAAATGTCCCTATCCAGGTATTCCACAAGGAAAGGCATCTTGTTCCTATGAGTAACAGGAGGACTACAAAAAGGTGGGTTTGGTAGCAGTATAGGGAATTGGAGTGAAGATCTAAGTTTGACAAAATGGATTAAGAGCTTCCCAAATGCTACCCAAGCACAGGGAAGCAATGCCACTGAGGCTCATATGTGGGAATGGCATGTTAGACATGGTGAGGCTGCACTAAAACCAAGCCTGAGGGAAAATAAGAGTAAGACAAGCCTGGACCTTGACACATCCATACATGAAGTTTTCTCTTTCTTTTATTATGTAAATCAGCTGCTTTGATTATTTGTTCTAGTGTTCGTGGCAAATTCATCTGAGCAGCATGTAATGTGCTGAGGGCTGAGATGAAAGCAGGGAGAATGGAGCCAAGTGGTGCATGTGCTGGATCTGCCAGTGACAGTCAGGACCAGAACAGGGAGCAAGGCCGTGCCCAAAGAACTGAGACTGCCAAAATCACAAAGGAATGATAAAAGGCTACACGGAATGTTCGAGGCATTTGGATGACATTAGTGCCTTTTTCAGGACATCCACTGACTTACATCGTTACCATCTGAAAGCAACACGTGCCTTTGGAGCTCCTTTTCCCACTGCAGCTTCTGGCAAAGGAACATCTGCATGCTGAGGCAGCAGACCATTGTGGTTACTGGATGTTACCAGGACTACTAAGAATTACTTGTCATGGTTACATTAAGCAACAAAAGTTTGTCACACAGGATCTCACAAACCACACAGTAATACTGACAATTCAAATTCTCCTTTCCAGCAAGAACCAAGGTTACACAGTCATCAGCTATCTAAATTGTGTGCCATGTTTATAATCTCTTTGATTATTTTCCTCAAGAAAACCTAGAGCTGAGTCCAATTTACCACTATGTGATCCAATACAAGTTCCATGGCAGAAAACAATCTGTCAGACTGCTTGGTGATTCCCTCTGTATGCACTAGCTGTGGAAAAATTCTGGACTTAAAGGAAAATTGCTTTAGTAATAAAGTAAAAACATCTTAATTTTGTAAGGACAATGAGGCATTTCCACAAAAGAGTGAAGCAATCGGATTTGAGACACTGGAGACAAGGAATCAGCTTAATAGAAGAGTGATAACATAATTTGAAGTGTCATTAAAAACAACAAAGATTGATCATTCAGATGTCAGGGAAGAGGAAAATCAAATTCCAGCCTTTTATATGCATTCCATACGGCCCTCACACACCCATAACACACAACTGCTGAGCTACTCTGGGTGCCTAACTCCCAGGCCTTTTTGTGTTTCATTATCACAAAATATAGTGAGCCTTTATTAATTTACTGTAGTCAAACAGCCACTTATACCCCGAGGTTTGGACTTTTTTTCCCTCCTTTAAATTACTATTCCCCAAACATCTTATAATCTATTTGCTGTCTTGGTAAAGTACAGCAGATAAAATTAGACAGTAAATTAGATTATTTTCTGGAATCTCCTACCAGAAAAATCTCCATAATTACTCTGCTATGTTTAACTTTCCCTGAGCTGGGCAAGTGTAATTCACTTCGCACCAGCCACTCTGAGAGTCTTGCAAACAGTAATGTGCAATAATTAAACCATCACTTGTTCGTCAGGAGCATCAGGAAAATCCCTGGACCAGGAATATGTGATCACAGACAGCAACAGCAGCAAATGAATGTGGCACATGCAGCCTCAGCCCTGTGATCTCCTCACTGGAGGAGATGATTATCCACAACAACCATGTTATGGTTTTCTGTAAGATTTTTTTCAATGACAAAGTTTTGAACAGCCCAAACCCACTGCAGAGTTTGCTGCACTTTAACAGCCTCATTAAAATACAACGTTATTGTTCAAGTCCTTTCAATGGTTTATTTTCAGATCAACTATGTCATCCACTGCGTCTTGTAAAACAACCTGTGACACCTGCACTTGTACCTTCTGCCACAGAAGTGTCCAAAAGTAAATCAAGACACACAGTAAACGTTGTTGGAGCAAAATACAGGAAAGGTTTATCATCAGCATCCAAACACCTGAAACTCTGGGCCCATCTCCCAAGCTCTGAAAACCCACCTTGGCAGACACCTGAAAATCTGTTTTTCCACTTGAGAATTGTCAAAAGCACAAAATGATTCTATGTTTGCTAAAGAACAGACCCTCGTCCAGGAGGATCCTTAGCCAGAGAAGATATTTAAACTAAAAAATTTAGAAAGGCTCAAAGTTGGCAAAATCTGAAACATTCTTCAGCCTGTATATAGTATTTCCATTCCAACCTTTTGTATCAACTAATACCGACACCGTGGCACATTTCACTTCAGGAAGCTTTCTGGAATGGGCCTAAGACTTATTCCAGTGGCTTTATACTTCAATGCCTTCCCCACTTCCTTCACTTCACTCAGCATTTTCCACATTCCTGGCAGAGATATTATTCATTCCAAGTTTGCAGAGGAAATCCAGCTGCAAAAGCGGAGTGGATATTCCTGGATATCCATTCCACACACGTGGCACAGGGTGAGTGTCCATTCACCACCTCAAACCCTACAGACACACACCCTGGGCCACAGATTATACACACGAGTCCAGAGGCTTCCTCTGCATTCTGAAGCTCCAGTTTGGAGCTATGAGCACCAGCACCATAAATCTCAACCTAGAACAGGATTTGGCCTTTTCCTTTCTTTTCAAACCATGGAGTTGTCAGATAATTATAGTGTATCAAGATTCCTGGCTGGAACAGTGAGCCAACTGAGAGAAAAGCTTCCAGCAGAGGTTAAATGTTTTCCCCAGTGTATTTTAACAGGCCAGTTTTCAATTCTGTGATATTTTATCTCTGAAACTGTGCACACAGCAAGGAAGGTCTCTGCAGAGCCAAAAGCAACAGCCAGAGCAGGGCACATGGATGGTGGGAGCACACCAAGACCCTTCCTCAAACAGGCTCGAGCTCTTCAGCTTCTCCAAGGACTGAGACCTCAAGTGCTGGGTAGAACCAGGGCATTTCTCAGTCTTTGATGGACTTCCTCATGAGAACCAAAGAGTCAGCAGTCTATCAATTATATCTCCTTAACATCTTTAAGTTAATGAGCACTGAAAGGATCCCTTGAAGTTCTAAAGCTTTACTACAACGGAAACTTTGAGCGTTGCATTAACTTTGTTGGTTTCTCACCCAGCGCTCAAAGCTTCCTTCTCTCTCAAATTAATTTGGAAAATATTTTATCACAGCAAACTAATTTCACAATATATTGCCTTACAGGCTGCCTGTCTGAACAACTGCCAAGGCTGCAGTCATTCAGTTCACTCACATTTATCCATTAGCATAAATCCTACTGCAGCCTTCAACAAATAATCCGTCAAATTTAATCATCTTCCCTTTTTTCAGGTCTTATAACAAATACTTGTCCAAAACCCACCACACCAAATCCTTAGACATAACCTGTTCTTCCTGTAAGTACAGGCTCCTATAGATACTCTCCTCAGCAATACAGCTTGAAAGGAAAACATTTCATTCTGTATTAGATCGATTACTATGGTTGAGACAAAAGTCAAAATAAGTTGAAAAACATAAATAACCATTTAACAAGGGGTCAAAATCAGGGACATACCTGCCCATGCTATCCAACTTTTGTTTCCTAACCCCATACATACACAGACATATCAATATATATGTATTTACCTACATATATGTATGTTAATGTCTGGTGTGTGTATAAACAAAACCCATGATTTAACAGCTTTTCCCAGGCAGGAAGTACATTTAAACCTCTCCAGATGAAAAGGATTAGTTTTTTCTTGGGATAAAGAAAAGCCACACTAAGAAAAGTCTCACTTTTATATCAGAAGGGGATTTTAATGCAAATGAAATGTGATTTAATTTGTAATTACATTAACAGACTATGCATAACAAGTTAAGGTGACTATTTTGCAACATTAACTGCAGGCTTTGCTCCAACAGGTAATCTTAATTTCTGGAGATTTTCCAGCTATACTATTCAAACCAATAATACAATAGCTGTTGGGGTAAATGGAATTTAAGCACTTTTTGTTTTCTACTGTTTGTATCTCTTCTCTGTTAAGCCACAGTCATGAGCAGCAGATTTAGCAGCTTTGGCACATTTTGATCACTTAAAGAAACAATAAAGGAATCTTGTTCCAACAGAGGGGAAAAAAATAATCAAATTCTCCCCTTTGACTACCTTAAAAGTAAAGTCTACAATGAGTACAAATTTCACTATTAAAAAATGAAGTGTCACAAGAAGGAAAAAGAAATAAAAAGTCAACTGGAACCTGTTCTTGTACCAAAGGGACATTATACCAATGCTAAATATTCTGAAAAATCAGGTCAGACCTGGTCCAAATCACGCACATAAGAACATCAAGTATGTTTACTAATGTTATGCCTCAAAACAGGTTCTCACTCTGAATTTTGAGAAGAAGGTTACCTGTGAAGCCCTCATAAGTTATCATGGCAGCCTCACAGAAAAGGCCCTGAGGGAATTAACAGCACTGTATTCAGGTAAGGGTTGGGGAATTTATCAAAATATATATCAATATTTCAAAAAAAGAGAAGAAAATAAAAGGAGATCTCTGTACCAGGTGAGATTTAACCTCCTTGTGCACTGAATGTACCACAACCTAGAGAAGGATGGGGCAGGGGGGCAGCAAAAATTGATAAAGACATGACATCACTTTACATACAAGAAAAACAAATCAAGATCTTACCAGGCACATTTATTCTGCCATTTCATCATGTTTGATTGTGCAACTCTAATGAGTCTGTACCAGCCTTCGTAGGAGAGTGATTTCTTACACTTAGGAAAAAAATGAATCCAAATCATGAGCCATCAGACTGACACCAGCACCATCTCTCAGTGGCACTGGAGCTGTTTGTCACTGCCCACAGCAGCTGCATCTCCCACACACAGACAGTTCACATTATGAGCTGCTGGAATTTTTAATTTAAGAGTTGCCAAAAAGGAGATATATTGTATCACTGGTACTGCAGAGAGACTTGTGTATTGCTCTGGCTGCTTTCTGTGTCAGCCACACCACAATTTACCTCTCCTTGTCTCATGATTAACTTGGTTCTCCATTAATCTCACCACTGACTTTGAGGGACAGGGAGAACATTCAAGTATCTATAATCTGCTGGTTCTAGTAAGTATGTTCATTAGATGGACAAAAAAAGGTCTTGATAAGATTAGTTCTGCTTTTTTAATACAGATTTTCTACCACATTATTTTGAGTGAACACAGCAGCAATGACAACGTGTAACAGGTCTCAGTTGATGCACTGCTGAAACCTTGCCAGGCTCTTATTCATGACTAACGTGCTAAACCTCTGTTTTAATGAGAAATTGGGTAATTCTGCTATGAACACGTATTCTTAAATTCCTAGGGCACATTTCAACACATGGTGGACATGTTCCCTGCAGGAAGGTGTATGGAGGCTTCACAACACATGGACATAAGGGAGTCTTGGCTGTTCTGCAGTGTCCCGATTCCCTCAATTTCTTCCTTTACTCCAGTGGCAATCTAAAAGTAAGACATTCTCCTGCTTCAAATAAGATTTCTTGCTTCAGATGACTGCAAAAAATACTATGAGGTACAGAGCAAGAGCTAAAGTCCTAACTCTGGCTGGACTCCCATTGGATAGAGATATGCATGTGAGAGCCATTACTCACCCCTCTGTGATAAGCTCTTCCTCATTTCTTGTCCACCTGATGTATGGCGTTGGAAATCCTGCGGCAACACAGGGCAGAACGGCGCTCTGCCCGGTCAGTCTGGTCAGGGATGAGGGCTGCTTCACAAACACCAAGCTTTGGGGCACCTCTGGATCTGAAAATGTTTTGTACATGACAAAATTGGTATCAGATGAAAAATCAGGAGATGATCACATTAAAGAAACACCAAAAAAACCCACCTGAAAGTCAAAAAACAACAAGCCAAAGAAAACCACAAATGAAACCTCTTGCTCCTTTCCTGCACCTCCACAGGGTTCCATCACCTTCTCACAGTCTCTGTCAGAGCCTCTCCCAGCCTCTTTACCATTTCTTCCAGACATGCAAACTGATTCCCCCACCTTTGGAATTCTCACTCCTCCAACTCCCTGGGAAACTATTTCAGCAAAAAGCTACAAGCCTGAAACTGGAACTTCCACCAGTTAGTAGAGATCTAGTAAAGAAAGGTATAGGCTCGAGTTTGTCCAGCCAGCCTCAGGCAATCCCCTGGCTCCAGCAGGGAGCTGCCTGAGAAAGTGCTTTTACATGCTGGAAAATGGAATTATTGCAGCAGAGTCACTCCAGATAGTGATATAGTTACCAATAGGTAACTTGCATGTTGAAGTTACACAAGTTTTACACTAACCCAAAACCTCCCACCATGGTTTTCCATCCTTATGGAATCCACTGAATTAGCTTTGTATTGAATTGGGCTGGAAAGGGCTTTGTTCCTTTTTTTCTTCTCCCAGTAAGAACAAGCACAAGCAAAGTGCATATTTACTCAGTCTGTTACTACAGTTTGTAGCCTCTGTCTCTGCCTTTCACCCTAAATGAGTAAATGAGTTCCTACAGCATTTGGGCTGTGCCAGTTCCCCCACTGCTCACCCCCTGCTCCTGCTGCACTACCTGCTGCACTCCCAGTACTCAGGTGTGTGGTAATAGGTGTGATGACAGCAAAGCTCCAGAAGTGGACAGGCCCCCTAACTATTTTTGGCCACCAAAACGAGAGCAGACTATTATGTGCCTACACTACTTCTGCTCTCTGAAGCACATTCTGTGTCTCTTCACACACGTATTTGGCTGCTCTCTCAGTTGGGACTTATGAGATACTCGCAGGGATTTCGGAAGGTTGTTATTTTGGTGGTTTTCAACTCAAAATGCTAAAAATAATAATGGAGTGTGTACAGCACTAAGCTGAGGGCATGCACGTGCTCCAAGGTACAACACGAGGAGGCTGCCAGAGGGCTGAGAGGAGCAGAACGGATGGAAATCACGTTTCTGAGTTGTCCCAGGCAGAGGCAGCCAAGCTTTGAGCAGTCCTGGATCACACCATCTGTCTCAGGCCCACACACAAACCATCCCTGC
>NW_008679704.1:54984-57081 GCF_000695815.1 Acanthisitta chloris | reverse complement strand
GGAACTAGTCTGCCTGCTCCAGAAATACACCCATGTGTGAATGGGGGGAAGGGTGGGAAGGGTGACCTGGAGTGGCACTTGGAGCAATCCAAGCTGCACAACACAGGGACAACAGACTGCCAGGCAGCAATCCTTACTAGAGGGAGAGGAGTCAGATTGACTGGAGACACAACTCATGCCTGCTCCAAGCTCCCAGAAAGGAGTTCAGTTCGCAGGTGAGTGGGAACTGGATCCAAAAACTAAGTGATTTTTCTTCCTTGCATTCCTAAGTTCGGAAGTACCTGCTAATAAGCAGCAAAGCTCAGCAATGTCTCCTGCTCAGTGGCAGATGAAAGGCAGGCTGGTATCAGAAAAATGTAACATTTAAGAAGCAGAACATTGTCTGTGGATGCAAATTTGAGCAAAGCAAGTATGTGTTTGGGTGCATTTCAAAGCCTGGGAAGCAGAGCATGGGGTCGCTGTCAGGCACACATCAGATAACAATTTTGAAAGGGAATAAACGGAATAAAGAACAGATTCATTCAAATCCTTCTTTCAAATACATCTCAGACCAAACAATCAATTATGGGGCCACTCAAGATTAAGGGAGCTTTCCCTTCAACAGCTTAATCCCACTTTTTAACAAAAGCCTGCTGGGAGGGATTTCACAAACTTCGATACTTTCAGACCCATGGCCAAGCAAACAAATAGCATTCTACCACTTCCCTAATAAAATCCTATATTTAATCACCTTCAGCAAAGCATTACAAAAGCAAGTAAACTATCTGGAGCTAAAAGAATCCAAAGGCTCAATGCAATATGCAAGTTTATCAGGAAATCTTCAGTTGCCAAAAATCAGAAAAGTCTTAAGCACCTGAATGGCTGCAGAAACATGAAGGCAAGCCAAAGTACAGCCATTCAATTAAGCATCTGTTCCAAAAGTGCAATTCTTCAAATACTGTATCCTTACCCGGGGAAAAGACCAGGCTTTCACTTTGGAAAGGCTAAAGAACTTAATGAAACAAATTCCTACAGTAAGCATGATTCATCTCCAAACACCCCAATCTCCAGGAAGCTGCAGTTGTAAAATTGGGCTATTTTTAAAATTTAGCATTTTAAGTAGAAAAGTGCCATAGTCACCAGAAACAACTATTCATTGAAAGGAACCTCTGAACGTGCCACCACCTCTTTGAAGTCCACCTGTTGCCCACACTAGATCAGGGCAACCACAACATTGCCCAGCCTAGCCCTGGAAGCCTCCTAAGAAGGAAATTTAGCCACCCACTCTGGCAGCAATCCAAGCAGTAGGAATTGAATCAGAACTCCAACATGAAGACTAGCTCAGAAGAGAGTTCTGGAAACAGTTAAGAAGCCCCATACAAAACACAGCCTGTACTTCCCTGGTTTGGGAAAGCACGATCCACATTCCTGCCCCATTCTTGGTGGATTTTCAAACCTCTGTGCTCGAACATGGGTGACACAGCTCTGTGCAGTAGTATCATCTGGAACACCACACACTAAATGCAGAAACAGTTGATGTCAGGGCTGTGCTTTTGTCCTTATAAAAATATCTCAGCATCTCAGCACAATAGGCACAGCTAAACCTTCCAAAAGAGTCATCCCCCTTTGGGGGCTGGAGACTTTCCAAAAGGACCCAGTGTTTAGGCAATGAGAAAATTCTGATTATTGGGACAACTAAAAGTACCTCCACTTAAACATCTCAAGACTGAGGGCTAAGCACCAATTTCTTTGGAAAACTTCAACAAATGTGGGAGTCAACCTGAGGAACTCAGAAATGCCCAAACATTTACACTCAGTCAATTCCTTGTTTGTATCATATCACACTGGAAGTGTATTAGTAGTGACTTTTTAAAAGCAGCCTTTCCCCCAAATTCCTTAAAAGCTGAACCACTAAACACAGCGAGAAGGTACAGGAGTGTCTCCAGCCTAGCTCCAACCACTGCAAAGAGCTCAACAGAAAAGTGAACCACGCTGATACCTGGAAGAACTTTGAGCTCTGCCTCGTCACTGTACTTGGGGGTGCCTCCGCTCTCGATGACGCAGCGGTAGAGCCCTCGGTCCTCCTCGGTGGCGTTGCTGATGACCAGAGCTCCAGTG
>NW_008679704.1:52079-54973 GCF_000695815.1 Acanthisitta chloris | reverse complement strand
AAGAGCGGCTGGCGGTCCTGCTCCCACCGCACGAACGGGGCCAGGTCCACGTTGACCTCACAGTTCAGGATTGCACTGTTTCCTTTATAGACAGATGTTGCTTCTGGCTGAGTGGTGAACCTGGGAAGACCTGGAAAACAATTCAGATTAACATTCCATTTTCAGAAGTTTGACCCAATTGGAAGAATTCTCATTTATCTCTTGTGAAGATGATTCTTTCCCATTGATTTAGACACTCATCTCCTTTCCAAGCTGCTCAACCCAACATTTCTACTGTCACAGGTAACACCCACCAGGAATGCACTGAGAATGTACCAGCAGTAGGACCAACATTTTTGTGCATTTTTAAATCTACTTTTTAAGTGCACAGCTCAGTGCTCTGTGATTCTTGCTTTCTTTAAAAGGGGATAATAAAAAACCACTCAGATCAGGGACTTGTGTAAGTCCATTTGCAACTATTAGATAGTTTCTTCCATCTTGGAACACTATGTGGAAGCTTCTTTCATGACTTCATTCCTGAGAAACTTTGTTTCTAGTTTCCCCTCCCAGTGTATTTCCAACCAACTTCTAGTCCTTTGATCTTGACCTTGTTTTGGTATTAATTATTTTGCACCTTTGATATTTATCCATTCCTCCCTCCCTCTAAGGTATTCATAGAAATAAAAATTGTAACTTCTTTCTTTCAACTTGCCTTCTGCTTAATGAAGCTACAATTTTTAGTTTCTTTCCCTCATTCCCCTAACCATCCTCTCTGACTTTAAGAATGGCAGAATCATTTGGATAGGAAAGGACCCAGTCACAAGTCAGCTACAAGGCCAGAGCAGGTTATTGAGGGATTTGTCCAGTCAGACCTCAAAAATCCCCATGGATGGAGACTGCACAACTCTCATGCAACCTGTTCTACCACATGACTGTCCTCAAGGAGCAGAACTTACTCTTCAAATCCAGTCAGAACTTCTTTTGCTTCAACACCTATCCAATTCCTCCTCCTCTCCCACACACATCACTGGCAGAACGACAGACAACAAACTAAAGTGCCTACTGCAACTTAGATCACAAACATCCACACACACAGAACAGAATTGCTTCTATATGTCTACTGAGAAGATCTTCCCAAAAGATGCAACCATCTCAGTAGCTCTCTGCACACACCAGCAGGTTACAACCAGTTGTAGAACACACCAACTAACCTTCTTTTCTCCACAAATCACTCATGCCTCTGTCCCAGCTGAGCAGAATCCTAAGGATATTCCTGCACCTGCCTGACTTTGCACACTGTGCTAGGAAGTTTTGCCATCAGTCAGTCTATAGCATGATTTAATTCTTCCCATAAAACCATCGAGGCCACAGCAAGAGGAACAAGGTCCCGTAAATTTGCCACACTCGATGATTTTGTAAATCCTTTGTTCTTACAGCTAACTGACTGATCAGGCTGTTCACCATGATCCCTCTAAACACTGGTCTCTGAGGCACCTGCCCTTCCAGAGAATCTCCCTCACATTATAACCCACTGCATGTTCCTAATTACCTCTGATTCTTATCAACCACAAGATTCTCCTTTATTAGGAGAGCTGCATATCAAGCCAATTTTTTCCCCAGCCTGGAAGGGAGTTCTGATCTCCTCCTCTTGCCAGATGACCCCATGACATCTGTTTTCACCTCACCTGCTGCCACAGGTGCTCCACACAACTACTGCATGTACAATCCCCATGTTGGCAACTTAGGGCTCAACTGAGAATGTTCCTGGAGGACTAAAGCACTAACTGCAATTTCTAACACAAAGCTCAAAATGTGCTTTAATTTAACTCCCTTACAAGTACTGTTCACTTCCTGGACCAGACAGGCATTGTGCATTCTGCTGGGTGCAGGTGCCCCATTAAGGTTAAATAAGCTTTATTTAAGATGGTTTCATTACTCACTAGCAGTGGAATTACAGTTCATTTTCCAGGTCATCTCAAATGCCACTAAAACCTTTATTTCATCATAGTCCTGTGTGTTTTTAAAATATACATTTTAACCCAGGCTATAATTTTGTCCTAAAGAGTCATTTTCTTTCATTCTACAATTACTGGCAATTTGCACTGTTTAAAAGCCTCCATTGTGGAGGAGGAGCTTTGCTTTAGCCAACAGATAACCACAAAACAATAATGATGTATTACAAAGGGCACTCCAAATACAAGCCTTAATTACTACTAATTCTGAGACCTGTTTATAAATACAGCAGCAGGTCCCAGAGTGCTGGCACACCTCCTGCAGCAGGAAACGGCTAGAAAATACCCTTTCATCCACTAGTCCAGAACCTTTCCAGTACAGAGTTGCTCTTTTTCCCTTCAAAATATTAATTATCAACTTCTAAGCCTGCCTTCCTTAACTCTCTATAATCACTTCGGAATGTACTATCACACCAGTGAATTCAGTCTTTCTATTTACACTACAAACACATACAAAATTATTTTTAAAACTAACTTTTTTTAAAGTCGGTACTTTTTTCTCAATGGTTAGTATTTCCCAAACACTTCAATCAACACGATTAAGCAAGATAGAATTAGAATCCCAGACTGGTCTGGGTTGCAAGGATGTTAATGTTCATCTTGTCCCACCCCAGTCAGGGGCAGGGACACCTTCCACCAGCCCAGGCTGCTCCAAGCCCCATCCAACCTGGCCTGGAACACTCCCAGGGATGGAAGATAGGTTTTAATGAGAAAGCAGCTCTCATTCTTCACCCACATGTTGCTGGACATTCAGTTGAGGACATCACCCCATCTTTTGCTAAATGAATGTCATGATAAATGATACCTGGGGGTTCTGATATTAAAGCCAATTTTTCCATGTTTGTACACACATTAATCATTCTGTGGCAGTGCACATACATTATGTATCGATCTTAGGACACC
>NW_008679704.1:36606-52059 GCF_000695815.1 Acanthisitta chloris | reverse complement strand
GTTAATAAACTCAATTTAGGAAGGATGATTTTCCATTTGGAGTGTTCTCTAAACACTGGGAGGAGAACACATAAGCAACAGTGCAACTCTCAGGCACACGACGGGAATGAGATGCACCACAAACTCCACATTTTCTGCTAGGACAATGCAAATGAGAGGGAGGGGAGAAAAGGCAAATCTGTCCCTATTTTCTCCTTGTCTTTTGTCTCTCCTCTCCCCTCCCCTCATCAAAGCCCAGAGCAGTGGTAGGAATGTGAATGAACAATCTATTAATGCAAATGCGGTGCATTCAATCAGCATTCCCAGTCTAAGCAGTACTGAGATTTGTGGCCCATTGTCTCCATTTCTGAAAAAGATGTGCCTAGAAGAGCAATAATTCCCATGCTCCTGGAAAACACAGATGGTTAAAATTCTGGCTGTAGTCTGCTGCCTTCAATGGAGCCAGTATTTCATCTCCTGTAGCTTGCGGGAGAGGAGGAATTCACTGCCCTGAGCCAGATGCCAATCTAGTTCAGCAGCCTCTCTGTGACCGTGGCCAGTGCCAATTATTTTCAAGGCTAAAGACAAAAACTTCCATAATCAGTGATTACTAACTAACATGTTCATATGAGTGTTGTGACTAACTTCAGTCATGTTTTCCCTCTATAGAGTATTGGCAGCCCCTGGAAGTGTCCCATGCTATTTAGTGTGGGTGCTGCTGTCACACACACATTTAATCCCCTTCAGACTTCTGCTAATCTTTTGGGATCCATCTTGTCACAGCAACTCTGCAAAGGAGAAGTTAAGAAAAGAGAATAACCTCTTGTGTCTAGGGACCAGAAGGCTGCAGAGGAATCCCCTTTTCCCTGTCTGTGGCAGGGCTGTGATCCTTTACTCTGTGCTCACAAACCTTTGTGGGCATTTTTCTCATGTGCCCAAGACTCTATTGCTACAATACAGACTAGAACTTCAGTTGACACTGTGTGTAAGCATTACACAGCTCTGAACACACACACGTCACATGTTTGTGCAATTAAGGGTTTCCCAAAGCTGGTTTCAGGTTTTCTTGTAACATCTCAATGTGCTCAGCAAATCTTTTTCTGTTTTTTCCCCCCTATTTCTATTGTGATATGGAGAAAGTAAAGCACAGGAGCAGCTGGGCGAGTTTTCCAAACCTGTTCCCAGCTATGAAAATCCTTTGCTGCCCAATGATACTTTTACTCAAGTGTCTCATCACTTACCCAAGTCTAAACCAACTTCAGTAGCACCATCACCAAACACTGCCACCCTACAGCTTCCACCTCTCAATCCTCTGCATTGAACTGGTCTGTGAATGATCCCACAAACTGCTCACAATTTCAAGTCATTTGAATTTCCCCCCATTCCTGTTTGCCTAATCAAATTTGAACTCACGACAAATCCATAACTATTACTCCTTTATCCAAAGAGCCTCTTGGGAAGTGTGAAGATTTCAGCAATGCAGGGAGGTAACAGAGAACAGAAACATGATCCCCTATTGTTAGAATAGCTCCAACATCTGTTATCCTTCAGAAAGATGCTACGTATTTTGTTAGTGCATCCACTTCTCACCCCAACCCTGTTAAAAAATTAATAAGTCCAGCCATCTGTGGACACTTCATTAAATTATCACAGCTCCTTCTCCCCAGCATTATTCAGCCTCGTTTGTCGGAGCTGCAGAGGTGTGAAACAGTTTCAAATACACTTTTGTTAGTAAGACATATTTCATAGATCCCACTAGCAAATGGATTAGACTTCATCACTACACAACATTCATGGGGAACACAAGTCCACACTACCTGAATTAGAGTAATGCCAGATGCTTCCTGTCCTTGCTACAAAGAACAAACACCAACTAGCACATGGTTCTCCTGCCTTGCTGAGGCAAACTAGGCAGGAGAAAAAGCAGCCTGGCCTAAAACCCAGGCAGGAGACAGCTCCTCAGGGGAGACAAGTGTTCTTGTTAGGATTATAACATGGAGAGAGGAAAACCTATCAAATGTCCTTGTCAGCTAAAGAAAACCAGTAAATATGCAGAATACACAACACAAAGGAGAAATTTCAGTACAAACTCAGAATCCTGACTTGCTTAAACACAACCTTGGTAGTATGAACAACATGGCACATACTGATTTATAAAGGTATTCCATGTCCAGAATTAAGGAAGAGAGGAGAAGGGAGAGATGTCATTGGACTCATCAGTAACACACACATATCTACCTGTACACAAACAACAGTGCACAGTGACCTGGTGGGACCTCAGAGCTGTCTTGAACTGGCACCTGAACTCTGCATTTCCCAAGGTCCCTTCCCAGCCCAATTATCCAATCGCACAATGACATGGAGAAGTTACACAGAATACTCTGTAGAGAAATAGCAAAATATTGCACAAAATACTGTGCAAAGGGGACAGAATGACACCTTTCACAACAGGGAAACAGCAAAACTGATCACCCCCTGGAGCACAGGGTTGGATTACAGGAGCTCGAGGCTGTCACCAGCCCCTCTCACATCTGGATCTCAACTCTGCCACAGAACCACAAACTAAAAGCACAACTAGGACAGAATCACTGACTGGTTTGGGTTGGAAGGGACCTGAAACCTCATCTCATCCCACCCCCTGCCATGGGCAGGGACACCTTCCTCTAGCCCAGGTTGCTCCAAGCCCCATCCAACCTGGCCTGGAACACTTCCAGGGATGAAGCAGCCACAGCTTCTCTGGGCAACCTTTGCCACTGCCACACCACACTCACAGTACTGAATTTTTTCCTGCTATCTACTATACATTCAAAGATTTTTAGAGGGTGTTTGGACAAGGAAAACACCTCAGAATATTCTGACGTTCTACCTGGCAAAACAAGCAAATCAAAATTCTAGTCAGGTGATACTAGGAAGAGACCAGTAAATTATTACAGGCATGAAATAGGAGCAAGAAAAGTGATTCAAGGAAGATCTAAAATACAGAGCTCATTGATGACAATCATAAACTACAAGAAAAGTAATGGGGAGTGAGGTGAGGGATGCCAGGCCATGGCACACGGGCAGGCTCAAGAAGTGCTGCAAGGAATGACACAGCAATACAGAAAAAACAACTCTGCTAACGGAGCAGGTGAAATAGAACCATCAATGCTGGAGATAGGATTTGCAGTTAAAGGGCTAACGAACAGAAAAGCTGCAGCAGTGGGAAAAGCTGCAGTGCCTACAAAAGATCTGATCTCCAGACACAGAGAAACCTGCTAAGGTGACATTCTAATGCCACAGCAAATGAACTGAGGGCATGCAAACCAGGGAGTAATTTATTTGGAACTGCTGAAGATCATTCCAATAGTGAGGCCAATGAAGAAAGCCCTGTGGGACTTTATGAGAAGCCCTTAAGATAAGGCACACAGATTGCCTCATCATTTAAGGAACTTCAGGTCTTCATCAATAGACGGCCTAAAAAAACCCTACAGGCTCACAATTACTCTTTCTAAAACAAAATCAAGAGCCGTAACAAAAGCAGACTAAGATCCAAGTGCTGTGGTGAAAGAAGAGAGCTGACAGGTTAAATAATTTTAGATCCAGGCGCGGCTATCAATTACGGAAGCTCATGTGAACAAGCTATTCAAAGAAGATTAATGCACAGAGAGGACTGTCAGGATAAATTTATCAAGAAGCTGGAAGAAAGGAGAGATCTGAAAAACTTTTGCAGGCAACTCTATAGACAGTGACAAAGACAGCTGGTACCTGACAACAGGCATTTAGAGACAGGAAATAACCTCAGCGATTTCACGGAGAAATACGTGGAATGCAGCAAAGAAACCCCAGCAAAACAGAGAGCTTGAAGGCTGACATAACAGGAGGCAGAAATACAAAGGAGAAAGAGCTTCCACAGGCACAAACATCCAGCTGAAAGAGATGTCTGGAGACAACAAGGATGTGTGGTAGAATAAAGGAGGAACACTAAAAGGCGTATAACGAGCAAATCATTCGACAAACCAGAGTTCAGCCAAGGGGATCCGAGAAGAACAGCTCAGGTGTGACTGTCACAGCTCTGCCCTTGAATCAGCTGCTAGCAACGAAGCTCATCATATCAGGGATAGTTTTTTCAAGGTCTCGCCACAATTAAGCTTTTCTTTGCTGAATTTTTAATTTGTTCAGTTTAGTGACTAAAAAGCAGACTGGGACATCAAATCCAGGGCTGTGACTTCAGAAGCTGTTAGAGAAGGAAGAGCAACACCTTCACTGAAATCTGAGTAATCTAGAGACATTTCCCCATGTTCCTCTCAAACCAGAGGGTTAGATATGCAAATGATCAGGGTTGTAGGGCTTGTAATAATTTTGAACATCTTTATTTCCACTGTATTTATGTGACTGCTGAGACACATTCTGAGAGGGACAGTACCATGAACTAACCTCAAACTTCATAGCTTAATTTTTCCTTGTTAAAAATAATTTCCCTCCATTTTGTTTCTTTTTAAGGGTCATTAAACTTCCTTTTGAATTTTTGTTATGGAAAAATAAAGAGTTAATCACAGACACACTTCTGCCACGATCCTTCTTACCCTCACTGCTTTTCTGTCACTCTCCATTTGGGTAGGGGTGATGGGACGAGATCTTATCGTTTCCAAAATGCAATACTCAGTCGATCAAACACCTGAACAATGCCAGCATGCAGACCCTTCACTTTGACACTAAATAAAAGTGAAATATCTTGCTGAACCTCGACTGGAACGGGCAGGGAGTGAAGAACACAGGCTGCAGATGTAACCATCACTTGCCTGACAGCTTGGGATTTAGTGAGCAATCTCTGCGCAAACTTGTCAAACAGAATTACAAAAGGCATTGCTGGTGCTGACATGCAGAGCATAAATAAGGAAAAATACATATTTGAGTGAAAACATTAACAAATGAGAAAGCTAATCTAAACAAAGTTCAGCCAAGTTTCCTGTTTAGTGGTAGTGAAGCACCATCAGTATGGTCTCACCACCCAGGATCACCCATCAACAGAGTGTCTACTGTGAGCCCAAGGGATTTTTGGGATTTGGCACTGGCTCCCTTCCACAGAACTCATGTTTCTCTAGAGATTTGCTATACTGCCTTCCAGATCTGCAGAAGCAAAGATCAAGATCTGAATGTAGACTGCAAAGAGATTCCATTTTTTATGATTCACATAAGTTCATATTATTTTGAAGTGCATTAACACAAAGACAACTTTGTTAGTCAAAAGCACAAAGGATACTCAAGACCTGCATTGCACTAAACTTGACTTTCAATCTAGAAAATACATTTAAGTTTGGGTTTTTTTTCTGAACAGTACTATTAAACCATCCCTAAAGCAGAAAGCTGAGGCACGAGCGTTACACATCTCCCTGTGCCCCCTCTGCTACAGCTCCAGGAGAGGATTTGTCACCCTCCACCGAGCACAAATAAGCTTTAACTGGCTCACTGACCCACAGAATTAGGGACAGGGATAGCATTAGTCAGAATAGGCTCAGTGATTTTGTTTGATATGCGCCGTAATAAACTTTAAATACAAAGGCTTAAGACAATCTGCATTTTTACATGGAAATTAGCTCTAATATCATTCAGCTGGCAAAGCAGAGCCTCTTCACCTCGGCTCTAACTTGGTCTGTAGGTATCGATGAAGAGTTGCAAAACAAGCAGGTCATACTCTCCTGCTGTGTGCTGTCACCTAGGACCCCAAGGATCACCTCAGCTGCACACAAGTCCTGCAGCCATCTGCTCTGGATGTGGCAAGAGGCTCTCTGACACCAAGTCAGAGCTCAGTGTACTGCTTTGAGGAGCTGCTGGTGAGAACACAGCACTCTAAAACAGGATAAACTAACTGGAGAGACAAGGACTTGAAGCCAGGCTTGAGGAATCACAGGAAGCAATGCCTGGTGTTCACACCACAAAAATACAGGAGACACACCAACTGCTGCCCAAGAGGGATCCTGGATCAGAGCAACACTTCTTCCCTCCCAAAGTCTAGAGAAGTTTCTGTGTTCGTACCCTGCTGATCTCTCCAACTTTGAGATTAGATTGATTAGACTTCTACCAATCCACTTTAAAAGAATTATTTCACTCATGCACAAGTCCCAAGTCCTCTCCTGCCATATCCCCAAAGGAATTATTTCACTCATGCACAAGTCCCAGGTCCTCTCCTGCCATATCCCCAAAGAATTCAGTTCAACCAAATTCTGAAAGAAAAACTGTAACCCTAACCCTCTAACACTATGGGAGAGGTGCATGAGTCCTTCCAGATCAGAGAATTCAGTTCAACCAAATTCTGAAAGAATAGCTGTAACTCTAACCCTCTAACACTATGGGAGAGATGCATGAGTCCTTCCAGATCAGAATAAAACATCACTTATTTTTCACTATTTCTTTGGGTTTCCTGGGAGAGGAAGGAGCAAAGGAGACAGATGGTATCCTACAGTCTCTCACAGGCAAACCTTGTCAGACTGCACAGCCAAAAGTGAAGCTTTCAGTATCACAAATTACTTCAATCACTTTGGTTCCCATCTCCCAATTTTATGCAGTTACTAATCAAAATAAAGAATAAGGAAATGACAATGTCTATTAATTCATATTTCCCAACCTGAGATTGAAAACTGTAATAGTTATGAAACTGGACCTTTGCCTTCAGTCCAAGTGCTAATGTAGACCAGTCCAATGGCTCACAGACTTTTTTCCTACTTTAACTGGACAAATGTGGATGTTAAGAATTGAGAATGGCATATAAGGTAGAACATTTATTATCTTAAATGTCTAAACTCTCACATTTTCAGTAACAGCTGACAGAAACTGTGCAAACTGCAGTTGTGTTAAAATCACCTTTCCCATTTACCTGTCAGGAAGAAATGCATTTTGATCTAAGCCAATTTATGAGAAATGAAGATGTTGTTCTCATAGAAAAATGTATTTTTTGCAAGGAAAATTTATCACCTATGTCACCTACTTTTACTGGTTAAGTGCTCTTGAGAGCCCTCCTCTGCTCTTAGGCTTTTTCCAATTCCAAGGCACAGAAGTTCTTTATTCATGAAAATCTGATCAAGATTATTTTTCCCCCTTGCTCTTAAGGGCCATGTGCAATCCTGGATAAAAAAGTGCTGTGATTTCTCATCTAACCACACGTGTGAGGAGCTCTCACCGTTCAGGGATGGCACCAGCACACACACAGAGACCAGTAAGAAAACACTGCTCAGTTCTGAACTTTAAAGTTAGGCAACCACAGCACATCTCTGATGATGTGCTTTGCAGAGATCCACCTTTAAGTCCATGACCACATCCATCCAGGTCCTGCTCTCTCCCACCAGCTGAGCTCAGGAAATGCCCTGAATTTCTTAGCCACAACTTTACCTACTGTGTATCATTCAAGAACTGTAATGGAGAGAGAATTACTTCTCTCTGCATGCCCTCCTCATTTGCAGCATCTTGGTACATTATAAAAAGTAATTTTATTGCAGAGGAATTCTTTATTAGCCTGTTGAGAAAAAGGCAGAGCTGGACATCTTCTGGAGACAGTGTAATGAGCTGCACTAGAGGAGGATTAGCCCCAGCATCTCCTGGCTCATAACTCAATTCACACCTCCAAGCCATACTGAACACCACAGCAGTTGTCCATCCAGGCCTCCTGTGATTTCAGTGACAGCTCTTCTAGCCACCAATTTGGAAGCACCAAGCTAGACACATGCAAGATGCAAACAACCCTTGAAAAGGCAATCCACTCAGCTGCATACTGGAGCAACTTCTCAAGTGCACTACATTCCCTACATCTGAGGTACCGACATCGAGGGAATCCTTCTGGCCTGGCCCAGCTCAAGGGTTTGGATCCTTATTGCTGCAATGTTTTACTACTGAAACTGCCACAAGGTCTCTGCCATGTGCCCCAGCAGCAGCATGCAAAGCCAGAGGCTCCAGCAGCGTGGTGGAGTCGGAGCCAGGGATTAGCTGGATGGACTGGCAGGAAGAGGAAGATTTGTTCAGATGAGAAGAGCAGAGCACACCGTGCTGAGAAGTACGAGGCACTAGAGCATACTTGGAATTAAACTCCAACTCTTTCTTCCAAGTATGGACATGATGTGCCTCAGCCCACTCAAGTATCACTAGTTGTAAATGGAAAAGTGGGAAGTCTCCCAAGGTTTCAGTGGTTGTGCTTTCCACCCAAAACAATACATGAAGCTTCACTGTGGGTTTTTCAGAACTGCTTTTCAGGAAGAAACAGGCTCCTTCTGGGCTGTGCTGCCCCTTGCCACGTGTTCAGATGGTTCTGAAAGAGATACTACACTTTACCAAACCCTTACCTACCTCTTCTGGTGACTGAACTCCTTCAGTACTACATGGCAGGAACATTTCTTGCCTGTACTTTTTCTAAAAGTAGTCACAAAATGCAGGTTTGAAAATCAAATTGCTATAAGGTGATTCTTAAGTCAGGGTGGGAGAAAAAAAGTCACAAGTTACCATCAAGTGCTTTTACAATTAAACTTGGACATACTTAAAGCTAGTATCAAGGCAGTGACACAGCTGCCTCCTCACAACCAAATTACATATAAACCCAAAGCCAAGAATTATCTAATGCAAAGGTAAGTGGAAGAAGAGGAAGCAAACCAGTTGGATTCACTTGGGGAAAAGAACACAAGATGTGAAACAAATAATTTAGTGAGTGGTCTTTAAATGAATATCTAGAGCTGATAAATCTGTATGAACAGACTCAGTGCCCCTGTCATGCTTCCAAACCTTTACATCTCTGGGTATGTGTTCCCTCCATAAAAGCTTTATGAAAGCTGTAACCAAGCCATAGTAAATAGTGACTGGGGAAAGACCATCTTGGGAATATTTTTCAGCTAGGATCGTTATATTGTTTATTAAAATACACACAAATTTCTTTTTGCAAGATGAATTACACACGCAGTTCTCCACAACTTCGTAGATCTATTTTTCATCTGTGTTTTGCAAGAGCTAGTCCAACTCTTCACCTTTCTTAAGATCTAACTGGCACTTAAGTATCAAAGACAGATTTGCATTTCAAAAGCCAATTAAAAAACATACTGCACCAAGGCACTGATGAAAGTGTTGTGGCTTGACATAAATTAGACTGTTCCTTTCACTTTCCCTAGTTCAAATCCATCCAATCCCCAGTTCAATCCATAATGGCAGCACACAATTTCAAGTTCCAGCCTAACTGTGCTGAAGTCAAGTATTCTTCATAGTGTAATATTTCATCCTATCTTCTGACTTATTAAATCTAAAGAAGGTAATGACCAATTTCTATAGGAGCCTCAGTTGCCACAGAAACTCTGATTCTCACACCTCCAAAACCTGAAGAGTAAAGGCTTCTCATCGATTGCCACGTATGGAAAAGGTTCTTTAGAAGGACATTGTCAAGCACATGACAAACCTGCCACCATCCACTCCCCCTGCCAAGGCACCTTCAGAGCACTGTGTCAAAACCATAAACTGAAGCAGGAGAGTCTGTCTCTAGCATAACTCCTTCAGTCACTGTCTGAGCACTCTGCACTCAGGTACTGAGAGGGTTGTTTTGGGTTGAGTTTTCCACACAACAGCTGACCTGGCTCCTCTGTCACCTTGCAGCACCTGCACCATCAGTACCTGTCACTCTACAGCAGTAAAAGAACTCCAATTCCGAACACTCAAAGATTTTATGTATTATAGTTGGACAGATCTAAAAAACCCTTTAAATAAGCTGAAGAACTAACTTTTGCAGCCTGTTAGTCCTTCCTGCAGGACTCAGGACAGGCAGGTTGCTCAGCTCCATCCATCAGCTGTTGGGGAAAGCAGTGCAAAGTTTCCAAGCCTGGAAACTCAAACCTTTTATCTGTTCATACATAGGATGGAACACACATGTCTGGACTGGATTTTCTTTGCCCTGGCTTACATGACTCACCAGAATTTGTCATTTAATGAGTAAGAAGCTGCTAAAACATGCAACTACACTTCACAACATTCTCTTTTAAAGAGCTCAGGTACATGGCTGCACCACCTTCCCACACCCCATCCCAGCCAACATACCACTGCTCAATTAAGAGGGAATTAGCTCCCTCCCCCTGGCGTTTTGAGGCCAAGGAGAGACCTTACTATGCTAACTATCCCCACACTTACCACAGCCTGAAAGCTTCCAATTAAAACAAAGAGGGAGGGAAGGAATATGAAAAACCACTGCTAAAACTGAGGGATTCAAATGAGGACAAGAAAAGCAATAGTGTTAAACCAGAATTTAAATACTCCATCTCTCATTCCAAAGCCTCCAGCAACCAAACTACCCTTCCCCAACTACAGGATTAAACTCTTGGCACTTAACTGGGTAGGTAAATAGGTTTTTACACTTCCACATCTGACAAAGCTTTTGGAGCAGCAGAACCAGGCTGCAGACTGCAGCCAGAGGATGCTCTGGTGCAGGTTTCCAATGAACAGGATGGAGTAAGGCAATGCAGAACATGTGTCAAGAGCATTTCCTCTAGTTCTGGGCAACAGAAGTGCAATTTTTATTGCATGGAATTGATCAATAATCTCATAATGCAGCTGTTAGGCCAACAGGGGTCAAAGGGGCAACTAGTTCTGTGGCAAACATCCATAATGGCTTGGGTTAAACTGTATTTGTGCTGTTTTCTAGCAAAGATTTTTTGAAGGCAAAGCTCACCAGAACTGCATTGTTGTTTGTTGGGTTGTGTTTTTTTTAAAGTACTAAAAGGCTCTTGAAGATCCCATCGATTTAGAAAACATCAATTAAAATAGTATCTTCCTACACATACACTGGAAAATGGAGCTGGAAATGTGGAAGACATTTTGTCTTACCTTCATTTTTAACCTCATTAACCTCACCTAATGATCATATAGACCAGCCTGATAACAGAGGCAAGAGGCTGAACCATCTCATGTGGAAAGCAACAGAATTAATCACGACAGCAGCGATGCAAGGAGGTGGTAATTGCTCCAGATAAGTGTGTGAGAACTGCTTTTATTGTCCTCATTGCCAAGAAGCTCAGAAATATATTCCTCATTCAGAGACTCTCAAAGACACTCCTTTAAGGTATAAACCCCCAGTTTTTTTATTTCTGACACTGCTGATGTTTCACAACAATGCTACAAGCCAAGTTAATGGAAACAACACCAGAATATAAACGACGGGAAGCAGCAGCTCTGGGAGATGCTGCAGCACCAGTCAAGAAGAATTCATTACCTCCAGACATTTATTAAGGCAAGAAAAAAACTGTTTGAAAAAGGCTGGCAAACATCATTAGAGAAACAAAGGAAAATTGCTTCATAGGCTTTTTTTTCCTAGTAACAGCGCCTGAGTTTACCTTTTTTTTTCTTTTTGGTTGGTTTTGAAGTCTCACCCAAAGTAATTACAAGTCCCTTCCTGCTCTGTTGTTTACAAGACACACACAGTCTGACACTCCCAAGCCCTGAGATACAAGCAAATGTCTGAAAACAGATCACTTTTCCCAGTCCTATTTTTTGTTTTTATGTGCAAACTTCACTCACTGCTTTCTACCCCTAAATAAAATCTATCCCCCATCGAGTCTAAAGGTTACTCCAAACACCAAAGCTGAGGTTAGGACTTTATGTGCTTTCTAAGAGAAAATTTTAAGCATTTAGTTGGTTGTTACTTTTCAAACTTCCTTATTATACACAATTCAGAAAAATATAACCCCCCAGCACTCCTTTCTCTACCTGTCTTCCAGGCCTGTAGGGACTGTACACACTGTTAGCTGTTAGGAGCTTCCCAAGTGTTTCATGACAGATCAGATAAACCTCAACATATAAGCAGAGAAAGTTATTTTAAGGCTATTTATACATAAAGCAAGTTAAACCCTGCTTTTTGTCCCCCTTCTAAGCTGTGGCAAATCTTCATTGTGATTACAGACACCTGACACTTTTCTTAATCCATTCATTTCAGCTTTCCTGATCTTCAGCATTTCCTGAGCAATACCCACACGTTAAGCTGCTTACATGAATAGGAAACACACCAACTTCCAGCTAGTAAAATGAGAGACACAGTCCCAGTTGCCCTGATACCTGATGAAAACATCTTTTCCTTTTGTGGAAAGTGCCTTCCTCTGTTCCCAAGGGAAGAGGATCCACCTACATTATCATGTTCTCAGCCACTCTTAGAGAAGAGCCTTACCTGCCACGGTGAGCTTTGCTGTCCTGCTGATGATGGTCCCCAGGCTTTCCACAGTTGCCACGCACTGGTAATATCCTTCATCAGGTTTATTATGCTTGGAATGCACCACACTGTTTATTAATAAAGATCCATCTGGCAGCAGCTGGCGACGGTCATCTGACACCAGGTTGAGGAAAGTCCCATCTTTTTTCCACTCAATTTTTGGAGGGGTCTCGCAGTGAGCTGAGCAGTTCATTATCACGGAGGCTCCACGGACTGACAGAACATCCAGGGGCTCCACCAGGAAGTAAAAAGGAGTGAAGGTTCTCACAAGGGATCCTGTAAAACACAAATCACATCACAAAATTCTGGGGTTAGCCTTCCACATTTTTTTAAACATAAGATCCATCCTCCTGTCAAGACACTGCAGTGTGCACCAGTCACAGCATCCTCTCCCTTATTACAAATACCTTGGTCTGTATGACACTGTTTTCCACTTTCACTCCTTAGAGAATGGACTCTCAGACTGCAAGAACTTTCCATCCCTAAGACATATCTGCCTGCTCACATGGCAACTCCATGCACTCTCTTGGGTGTGGGTGCCAAGCACAGCAGTGCAGTCTGCTTTGTGTAACTGAGATTAGGAACCACTGAGAGCAGTTCAGCCCTCGGGAGAAAGAGATTCTCCCCTTCTGAGTTTAACACATCCTGCAAGTGCCATAAAGCATTTTTTAACTTCCATTCCAGCCCATGATAAACATGATTACTTTTCCATTTTAAGTATCCCCAACAGAGTTCTGTAATTAACATCTACTTTGCATTAAGAAGTGAATTTTAATTACTGTCTTTCTGGTGTATTTGGTCAAGCAGAAAGATTGTGTGTCAATATCACTTTGACTTGTCTTAACTTAATCATCCGTAGAAAACAGAAGACAGATTCTTCCAAGGAAGAGGTTTTCCACATCAGCACAACATTGGGTCGAGAGAAAACACAATCTTTGCTTTTAAAGCCAACCCCAGGAATAACACGAAGGCTGCCCACCTGGACTCCTCCCAAAACCATTTCATCTTTCACTGCATGGCTGATAAAGAACTGCTGAAGTGTGTTAAGACCACCTTAAAGACAAATATGCATTTAGCAACCAGAATTGTAGCATAAGTCACAGAACAATTCTGGGGTTTAGCAGAAGTACAACCATGAGGGCAACCTTTATGTGCAAACAAAGCCTGTCCTGGAAGCACTGCAGCTTCTCCAACTGCTCTGCTGTTTGTGGGCTGGCTTAAAATCCGATTTACCTTCTAAAATAACCTTAATTAGCAAACTGATATGATTGCCTCTATCACCGAGTTCCACAGAAAGCCTCTCAGCCCCGAAGAGCCTCCAGCTTCCCCCTGGAGAGGGACTCCAGCCTTCCTGCACGGAGCCCATTGTCTTTGCTACTCAGAATTCACAGGAACTCTGAGATAAGGCAGGAGTGGTGGGAAAGAAACAACAGATAAAATATGCTTTTGTAGCTGATATCATTCAAATGCTCTTTTACCTTCAAGAATTCAAAGAGGAAATAAGGGAAAACATTCTAGAAAGACAGAAGTTCCCCTAGTGACAGTGTCAGTCTCAGCCTGGAAACCTTTTAAGTTGGAATCCAAATCCTTGAGATTATGTCTTTCCTGAGGATAAAAAAAGACCCAAAAATGTCCCCAAATATACACAACACAAAAACCAGACCAACCAAATGCTTGGTGCTGCTGATGCTACTCTGGTTTGTGTAATCACACCCATGTGTGGATCCACTCGATTCTCTGAGTCTGAAATCCTCAGTTTGGGCTCTCATACACCAGATGGCAGAGAAGAAACAACTCATGAGCAGCAGGAAAATCTTTAACCTGTTTATCATTCTCCAGTGCCTAAGAAACCTAAAGGTCTTTTTTTTTAAAAAAATCAAAGATCCATCTCTGTAGTCCCTGGGTTTTCCAAGAGCATTCTACCCACACTAGCGACCTTTGTTCCGCTCGATTACAAGCTTCTCTAAGTTTTCCAATAATGACCCAGACCCCTGTGAGAGCAAAATATACTCTTTTGAGTTTTGTTTTGCTCTGGCTCTTCAAATTGATCCCAGGAAACCCCTGAAATGGGGAGGTTGGCTTCTTGCTTGCCCTGTCTGGCTTTGGTGCAGGTTGGAGCAGATGAAATCCACTGATGAGATAGGATCCTTCTTGCCCTGGAAGCAACACGGTACCCAAGCAAAGAGCACTGCAGAGCACAGAGCATGGGATGTCAAGAGAGAGCAGCACAGAAGGGATTAGAGACTTTGAGGAAGAATGGGAAGAGGATTCTCAGCCAAGTTTCAGAGGTAACATAAAAAACTCCTGCCAAGAGCTCTGTGAAGCACAGTGAAACCTGCTTGAGCTCAGGACACTGCCACGTGCCTGCACAGAGAGCAGTGGATAAAAAATCTCAAGGGTTTGTAAACAACTACGTCCAATCTTGAAGGAAGTTAAACCAGAACAGGCCCCAGTTCAGAAAGATTTGCAGTTCAGGGGTAGGGGCACCCTGGAGAAAGACACTCCATCCAGCTTGTCCCTCCTTTAAGCCTCGATTCAGCATGAAAAACCTTTGTGCATACTTGACCTTAATAAACCTCTATTTCTGCCAACAAGCCATTTATTTCTCCCACTCCATCAACCTATTGATCGTTCAATTCGATGACACCTCATCATTTAGGACAGAATGGATGTGTTTTGTGAAGGGAGATCTCCTCTTTCCACACCCTCTGAGGTGTATCCAGGCACGTACACATCACTGCCTTGATTTGTGTTAAAGTGGCCCAAGAAGCTTATAAAAAAGCAAGACAAGTTTATCTTCCTGCTCCAAAACAGGAACAGGTAAATCTTGCTCATTCCCAGTCTCCCCCCCAGATCTGCTCTTGAAGGCATGTGACAGGGCCCCAGCTGTGCCCAAAGATGATGGAGCACTCTGACACAGACAGCACCAGCACTAGCCACAGACACAATGCCATTGCACACCTCCTGGAAGCTCCACAAGCCTTTCCTCATCCCTCCCAACACTGGTGTTAGGGTTTAGTGCAGCAGCGTAACACTGCTGACTACATCAATCTCTAATCCCTTCACTACCATAATCCCTGGATCCTGTTCTGGGAAGCTGCTCTAAGGCTTGTTCTTTTCCATTTAATGTTTGACTAGCTGATTATTCCTGCCTAGCTGTATTAACTTTCACTTGGCTCCTCCAATTTTTCCTCCTTCCAAAAAAAGTTTACCAATTTTGAACTCTAACCTTGTTCTCCCTTTTCCAACTTTAAGTCGTGTGAAAATGTTAACACGTAGAGTTT
>NW_008679704.1:32440-36591 GCF_000695815.1 Acanthisitta chloris | reverse complement strand
AAAGAGCTAATACTCAAATTCTCAGAATTAACCAGCAGTTTGGTATTGTTCAGACAAGATAAAACCCATCACACAGAACTGGCAGTATTATCAGTGAAGACCTGTCAGCCTGTCCTGCAGCCCATTTTATGCAGTGCCTTGTCCTGAACAAGGCTCCAGGTGAGGAAATGGCTGGCAAAGTAAACACCAAGAGGCTGCACAAGTGAGAAGAAGCTTCCCTTCATTACCCAGTTAATTTCTGAAAGACACAAGTACTCCAGTATCACACTTCAATCACTGAAATGTGTGCTCTAACAACTGCCTGACACAAGCTCTTCAGAAATTACTGCCCTTAGGAAAATAACTTCAGACAAAACCACTCTGATCTCAGTTCCTCTGAGTCCACAGGAATTACCTCAAACCAGTGCACAGCAGTATGTGTCACAACATTCCCTATCACCAGTGTCACAGATTCAACTTCAATCCACTGCTGCCACCAAAACTGGTAGTGATGTTCTCCTGATGGTAAGCATCAACTGCATTCCACACAGAGGACTTCAACACTACACATCCCTTGTGGAAGGAAACCACAAGGATTTCACAAGGACCAAATGGCTGGAGCTGTTACAAAGCCCCTTTGCAGGTATTGCAAGTCCGTGAAAAAGCTCCAAACTCTCTTGCTGCAGGTTTGCACTTTTAAAAGGCTTTTCACCAGAATTTAATTAACTTTCCCAATGGCCCCTGTAATCCCCAAAACACTGTGTCAAGCCCTTCCTAACACAGATCATCAAAAAAAAAGCTGTCACAGGAATTAGTCAAAGGTAGTTTAACTGAAGACACTCTCAACACCATTCCTTGCAGGCTGACAGCCAGAGCTCACAAGGAACTGTTCTGGGGCTTTGTTCACATATTCATTGCTAAGGAGCACATTATCTGTGTGGGCAAATTGCTACATGTATTAATCTCTAAATAAAATGTAAAGCATTAGTAGTTTGCTGATTTTTTCCCCCTTGACAACACTAGAAACATTCTGCACTCCCCAATAAGCAAAACTGATCTATGATACTGCAATATACCACAGCAGAATGAACTTTTACATAAAGATATGGTTCTGCTTAATACTACATTTTTCCCTTTCAGAGAACACAGACCACCTGACTAAATTACTCCGCATGTGGCAACATACACCAGCCAAGCATCTTCAGGACTTCACCTTTTATAAAGCACTTCCAAAGCCCAACCACACACACAGTGGTTGGCAAGTTCACCATACTGAAAACCCAAGGTCAAATTTCTAAACTGCTTTCTCTAATGGCCATTTCATTTCCTGCTTTACAAAGACACTGCAAGTCACGAATTACATGAGACAAAAATTATAATGCACTTAAGCATCAGGAAAAAAGGAAGAAGTGTAAGACTGCAGATGTACAGCATAAATCCTGCTGGCACCCCAATAATTCCAGTGCTAGGCTGACAGTGGAACCTAGGAGAGCAAGCGATGGAACATTATAAGTTAAGTAATGCCATGTATAAATCTAGACTTTCCCAGGCTTAGTAGATTCCTTTCTCCTTCAGCACAAGCAGATTTCCTCCTCTGATGATTTAATACACTATAACAAAGACATTCATCAGAAAGAGTAACTCATCTTCACCCCAGCAGCATTAGGCACTGTGGGCCAGCAACAGCGTTTGATGAATGATGTGGGACCTGATTTGTCCCAGCTCACAGGGGAAAGGGCTGAGGTCCCTAAGGGAGAGAGATCCTTGTGCCATGTTAGGAAGATGTTAGGAAGGAATTCTTCCCTGTGAAGGTAGTGAGGCACTGGCATAGGTTACCCAGAGAAGCTATGGCTGCTCCATCCCTGGAAGTGTTCCAAGCCAGGTTGGATGGGGCTTGGAGCAACCTGGGCTGGTGGAAGGTGTCCCTGCCCATAGCAGGGCATGGACTGAGATAAACTTTAAGGTCCTTCCAACCCAAAGTAGTCTCAGATTCTATGATGTTACCATGTTCAGAAGGTTTTTGACACCATGGACCAACAAGAGCACAAAAATCAAACCAGTCATCATAACTATAGTAATTACTATAACACAGAAAGAGATAATGTCTTTCAAGACTTTGCCTTGGTAAGTGAGGAGCATCCTTGCCTTTCAGACAGCATAGTCAATAAATAAAGTCAAGCAAAGCAAACCATATTTTGCAACAATGCTTTTACAGTTTTGTCTACACTTCACTTGTTAAATAACAAATTATCGTTGGTCTAATCTTAACTAACCTTACTGACATACCTGAAGCATAAAATTGTATTTTAAAAAATCAGCCCGTTAAAAGTGTGCAGAAATAGAATTAAGAAGAAAGTCTCCAAAGAGCACGCAGCCTGCCTGCAATAAATCTCTGAAAGCAAGCATCCCTGCATCTGCTCTAACCACTCCCTCTGTAAGTGATACCATCTCCTCATATATTATTAAATAATGGCAAGAAAAACAAGATAATGATCAACAGCTAAATCCAAACACAGATTGTAATCTCCAATATCATATGTCTTCGGAGATGCATTTATCTGGTGTTCAGTTGCACAGCCTTTCTCGTGCCTCCAGGGAGCTGGACACTTTTACCTGCATTTTGAACACATGGAAGTGACCTTTTTATGTGCAGTGTTGCTGCTCAATTGTCACCAGCCTTGTGATGATGGCTCCCTAACAACCACTGCCATCTCAATCCACAGCCCTTTTGTCCCTTGACTAAGGGGCTGCAGCTCCATGAAGCTTGGAAAACTCAAGGAGAAAAGATGGCACCAACTCCTCCTCCAGCAGCTTCTCCTAAAGCAGGACTCACTAGAACCATTTCTTATGGTACTTTTGTGCAAACTGTTCCAAAACCAATCCCCACCAAGGAGATGCTCCTCTCGTGTCTGGTCCAGATTCCCACTCTGAAACTTGTTTCCTTCTCACAAGGATTTATTCATCTGCCTACCAGCTGTGCTTCAAAACCAAGTTTTGGTGCACCTTTCATTCCTCCTGCTGTGCAAAGAAGAAGAATCCTTTATAACCACTAAGACTGAAAATTAGAAATTATTTGAGGTTGCTTTAAATGTCCTTGAGTTTTACAAAACTTGCATCTGGGACCTGAGCCCCACAAACCTCTCACCTTCTGCAAGCCACATCCTTTCAAGGCTATTTTGCTTTTAAAAATCAAAGGAAAAACAAGTCAGACCATCTAACACTACATGTTCAAGTTAAGCCAATGAAGGAACCTCTGAATGTTCTAACTGCAAAACTCCTATTCATAACCATTTCAGAAAGAGAGCTTAAAGGATTTTATCACCTTTTTCTGTGGAATTACCAAGACCATCTCTCTCATTTCAGAACATTATCAGTTTCCACTGGGATAGCCAATCTCTGACACATCCCTTTCAGCTTTCACAGGATTTAAAATGTTACCATGGCTTATTTGATATGAAGGACAAAATACTCTTGCATGGGATATCCCCTTTCTGACAGAAATCAGCAGAAAAATAAAGTAAAATCCTCGTGACTCCAACTCCAGGCACAGAAGGTGCCTCAATGACAACTTCTTGGGATTAAGGTGTTCAAAGTACGATCCAGCAGCAGAGCTGATACATCCAGGGTGACTGTCCCCAGGGTAGTGAGCACTACAAAACCCTTGTGCACTCCACCCCCTACACCCAGCCCTTCAGCCCATGTCAAACTTGTCTTTCCTCACTATCAAAATAAGCCCAAGTGCTCACTTTTCCTGTGAAATTAGCAATGTGCCAGGAGAGCTTGTGTTCATGTTCTTCCTAATCAAAGATGAAAATCTCCACAATGGCCAAGCAATTTGTACTTGTTTTTAATTTCAGCAGTGCCTCCCTTGAAAAGCACATCAGTCCCAGGGGACCAGAGCTCAGTGATTTATTTAATTATTCCAGTGACCATTCCCATTCCTTTATCCAACTGGGCTGAGGAAGGATCGCTCCAGCATTTCTCCACAAGTTTACTAGAGGGCACTGTAAAGACACCTACAAAAGGAAGAAAATCTATTTCTGTTCCCCACCATGAACAATAGTACGTTGACTTTTCCCCAGAAATAGCTCCCAGATGTTGGCTACTGACAATGCTGCAGTTGTTACAGCAGGTGAAGAGGAATTTCCATTTTTTCCTGGAGTAATGCACTT
>NW_008679704.1:31146-32365 GCF_000695815.1 Acanthisitta chloris | reverse complement strand
GAAAGGGTTAAGAAAAAAAAAAAAAACCTTTGGAGGGCTCAAAATACACACTGCAAACAGATTCCTCCACCTTCCCCTCCTTACACCCTGACTGGGCTTCAGTCGAAGCACCCAGCACTCGCCCAGGGCTCCTGAGGAACTGGTTTGCCCAAACCCTCATCAGGGCTAGACAAGAGGTTTAACTCCCGAGAGAGATTCCCTGCTGGTTTACAAACCAAGCCCAGATGATCAGGGAGCAGATTCCTTGCCTCAGACAGGGTTGGGGTTTTTTTTGCCAGACTGGTACTTCAAAAATGGTTTAGAATATAAATACAGAAAAAAAATCCCCACACATCACACAAGAAACCAATTACTCAAATATTTCCCAAGTAGTAAACATACTGCAGCATCCAAGAACCAGGAATCCAGGGTAAAGTAATATTACTGCTTCTCAGATGCCAATGAGGTTATGGGGCACCCAACAGAACCAACTCAGTTAAAGATGCACTTGAAGTGAGACAAGAATTGCCCTCAGTGAATGATCTTCTTCCTCTAGCCCACTTCAATCCACGGCTGCAGGAGGATCACAGAGATGCCAAGGGATGCTGGAGCAGTGTGAAGGGCAGAGGGAATGCTGTCCTAAAGTCAGAAGGGCTCCAATCACAAAATGGCACACAGGAAGGTATACTGGGAGGAAAAGAAAAAACTTGGTTTCTTTGGGAAGCTAAAAGTGACAAAAGGGATGAATGAACATGAGAAAAAAGATGCAAGCAAGAACCAAACAGAAAGTTGCTGAACATCATTTCCAGTCCTTCGAAAAACAGAGACCTTGTCAGCTTCATGAAAGCGGAAAAAACTCTTAACAAATACCTTTAATGTTAGATCAAGCAAGGAATATCTAAGAGGACCTGGAAACAGAAGAGCAGCCGCGTCGGATCAGAGCAAAAAAGAATTCTTTTAACTCAGCGTCTTGTCACAGCAGTGGAGAGCAGATGCCAGGGAGCACCCACGAGCAGAGCCAACAGCAGCAAACCTCCCCCAAACCCAGCCCTGAGCACCTCCCCACCACAGCCACAGTGGGTTTGTGGCTACTGCAGCAGCTCTTGGAGGAAAAGCAACAACCAGAAGCTTCTGCTGCCACCTCGGAGCTGCCGTGAGAGAGAGGGCAAACACAAGTCTCAGCATTCGATCTGAGGGTCCCTAATTCAGGGGACTAACGTGGAAAGATTCAGATAACTGG
>NW_008679704.1:1509-31117 GCF_000695815.1 Acanthisitta chloris | reverse complement strand
TTTCCCTCGCTGCTGTCCTACCAGTCACACCACTAGCCCACAATACATAAAAATGTAATAACCCTAGCAGTGTATTAATGAGGATTTTATTGATCTTTCCGGATACTAGTGAAAAAACTGCACAATAGACAGGTAAGGAAAAGTGACACACACGCTACCATACACATACCACAATGTTATCAAGAATGTCACTTAAAAAAGACATTTACACCAGTTTTTCTATCTATTGGTGTCATGGTTTAACCCCATGGGTAAATGAAGTTGCAATAAAAACTGATCCCTCACAAATGTCAGTCCCAACACTACTTTTGAAGAAGTGAGATGGCAACTAGAGAGCTCAGCACTGAGGTTTTCTTAGCAGAAGGGTCTATGGCAGGATGACAGGCACAGCACCAGTCACGGGGAACGACAGAGATGCAGGAGGTGCCCTCAAGTGACATGGAAAACCATGGCCAATTCCAGCCACACCAGCACCAAGATAATACACTAGGGAACCTGAGGAAACAAGAGATAACCAGCAGTACCACCAATTTGCTTGGGTTTCTATTGAGGGTTTGCTGTATGTGTTGTTTGAGAAGCCCAAAATAAACTTTATCCATACATAAAACTTTGATCAGTTATATACAAACACACCCCATAGTCATGTTCACCTACCACTGTCATTTACAACTAGCTATCTCTCAAGACTCAATCATAGGACCAAGACAAGCATTTAAAAATTATAAAATCCATCAAAAACATCAGCCAAACACATCTTACTAGTATCATCCATGAACTAGCCACAGAAAAAGTAATATAACCAGAATGTTACTGCACCAGAGTTCAGGAACACTTGGCAGCTCCAGAACTGGTATAAATGTAGATATCTGCAGACACAGAAATTAAAATTTGATATCCGAATCAGCTCCAATATTGAAAAAGAAGGTTAACTAGTCACAAATGGCCAAGAATAAGCAGAGAACAAACATCACAGATTGGTGCCCACCAAGAACACAGTTCAAGCAATAGCTTGAACACGTCACAGAGTCAACAGCTCCTTCAAGTTACTCTTTTTTATCCTGAGCAGTGGATAATTCTCCATTTGTGCCATCCCAACAACACATGGGTTTACAAGTTTCAAGTTGTTTTTATCTTTCTCCTCTCAATTGTGTATTCTGCATATTGACCCTGAAAACATTTACTGCCCCTTACACAATCTGGCTGGTCATGATCAATAACAGCCACAGCCTGCCAGGGGATTTGGAAGCCAAGGCAGAGCTCTAGCTGGCCCAGCCCTCCCTGCAAGAGGGAATATCCACCCAGGGCTGAACTGCTCCACAGCAGTCTGGAGCCATGGCTCTGCACCAGTGACCCTGGGCTAAGTTCACACGTTAAGCTGTCCCAGGACCAGTACAGCCCCTCAGAACCTTCATCATTATAAATTAACCTCACTTCTTCTCCCCAGCCAAACAGGACAGAAATATGTGCAAACCTTACAGGCCCTTTATCATGAAATGCACAAACATTATCTGGATTAAAAACCAAAATATCCCTAAAGTCTTACTTACTGCAACTTCATTATTTCGAGTGCAGTGAATGTACATGGAGCACAGCTAATTATTGGATTTTTGGTTATTATTTTTTACATACAAAACCAAGCAGCCATTCTTCAGCAAGGCAACTGCAGCCTATTAATAGTATGTTTGTATTCAAAACAGATCTATTAAAAAAAAAATCTAATTGCGCTAATCCTTTATTGTAACTTTGCCTTGTGTTATTTCACCCAGTTGACATTTTTCCGTAACAGATTCCTACTGAGCTGTTAGTGAGCTCTTTATAAGCCAGGGAAAGCTACGAGAAAAAATAGCAAATGCCTCAATTTAACTCCTGATTCTCAACGTCTCCTCTTCCTGAAGGGCAGTGGGTGGTGCACAGTTATTTCCCTTCCTCTGCTAGGGCAAGGAGAGAAGAGAAGACCCAGGCCAACACTGGCATTCCGGCACATCCCAGGAAACACTGGAGTCATCCAGCTCGAATGGAGAGCAAAAACCTGAGACATCAACGTGTGAGTCTAACTGCCACCTCCTCCCCAGCTGATCCCAGCTGAAAGTACAGCAAAATGAACTGAGAGAACAGTTCTAAAAGCTTTAGGCAGATTCCTGTCTCTCCTCAAAGCGTGTTAATGAATTGCCTTCCTGTCGCAGTGTCTGAGGACAGCAGCAGCTTTCATCTCACTTGTTTACTGCCTTCCCCTCCGAAATTCCCAGGCACCACTGGAGCTTTGATTGGCACAGCTTTTGTCAGAATAAAAGAAAAAGCGTAACTGTAGCTTTGCAAATATATTAGCAAAACCATTTGCAAGTATTAGCTTTGCAAATGTTTTATAGATGTGCAGGGAAAAAAACACAGATTTATCTGTTCATTTATTATACAGATTATTTCAAAGTGGGAAAGTATGTTTCAAAAGAACTTACATAAGAGTGGAAATACAAATATTGCATATATTAGCTAAATTATCATATAGATATGGGTATTCTGAGAGTTACTAAGACAGAAATGCTTAAGAAAAGCAAATTTGTAGGTCATCATTAGAAGGAATTTGCTTATATTCCTTTTATCCTGATTTCCCCATAACTGTAAAAGTTCTCATCTTACCCTCACTAAATACACAAAACCTTTTGAACACTAATTTGACTAAGGACTGCAAGACATGTTTAGTGCACAGCTTCTTGAGATTCAGCCCAGAGATGTCTCCCCTCAGTTATATTCACTCTGCCCACTAAAAAAAGGCCAAAAGAGAAAAGGCAGCAGAGGTGATGATGTGCATTACTGATGCTACAGGCCCTGGGCAGGCTCAGGCTGCTCATCACAGGGCAAGACTTTCCTCTGCTTAATACAAAGCAGAATTTTGCAGCTGAAATAATATCAAAACAGGACACCCTGTTTATCACATCAGAGAACAGTGCTCAGTTCACACAACTTCATTTTTAAGCTGTTAAACAAACAGACAGACTTGATGAAATATTAAATTGACTAATTATGGCAACAGAACCCCAGAAGGAACTAACAACTCCATCGAACAGAGCAATACCTGTTTTCAGCACTGACAACTGCTCAAGTTTCAGACGTGTAACAGATGGCTCAGGGAACCTGGGCAGACTGTGCCAGTATCAGCCTTGGCCTCAGTTCTTAAGATGCAAAGCCTTACCTGGCTGGGGAGAGCCTAAGTGTGAGCTACTGAACAGGACTTTTAGGTAACAACAGGACACAAAGTATTTATAACTCCAATCCATAGGCTGTAACCAAATCTGAAGTGTTCTTGCAAGAGAAACCTTTACCTTCACATGACCAAAAGCTCTCCAACCTTGAACAGCCTGGCAACTTACTGCCCAGAAGACCAATTTTGGCTGGTAACACTTCATAAAATGTAGTCTGGATGCAGTTCTTTGGGGAAGGGACCTCTGGAGCTCATCTAGCCCAGCCACCTGCCCCAACTGAGATCAAGGTTGCTCAGGGAACTTGCCAGCCAAGCTTTAAGCTTCTCCAAGGAACATGCAACAATGGAAGGAGAGCAAGCAAGAGAGACCTGTCCCCAGATTGACGTTCCATTCTTTCATTTTTGACATATCCTAAGTGTGAGCTTTGGTTAAATACCCTCGAATTAAAAGCCCAGAAGTCACAGGAAGCAGCACAAAGCCACAATAATGGCAATGTTAATAAAGGTACTTCTTGAGGAATCAGGTAGTAAAAGCTACACAAAGTGCCTGATCCATCTGCCACCATACTTATAAACAAGGAGGAGGACACAACACACCCATCACATGCTCTGAAAATCACACCTTCCAGGTGCTCAGAAGGGCAAGGGGAAGGGCAGCTCTGACCCTCAGCACAACTCTGCTCGGAACAGTCACCCCAGGGGGAAGATTTGCAACATCTATTGGAAAAAAGCAGCAACCCTTAGAGGAACCAAGAAGCTGTAACACACCTGCACCTAACCTGAACACAATCACTGGAGCTTGTTGACACTGTAATTATGGCTTTGCTCATGCTACCAATGATGTAAACTGTGGTGTTTGGGCACTAAGAGCAGAGTGCACAAGTCCAACGCCCAAGAGGGAGGCTGAGTGACGACCTGAACTGTGACACAGAACTGTTACCCACCACAACATCCCTCGGTGTCCCAAATGCATCTTTGCAGTGGTTCTCAGCTCCAGCCAAGCTCCAAACAGGACAAGTTGATCCCTGACAGATCTGTGAGGACAGTGTGCTACAACTTCACATGTGACTGCTCCCTCCTGGGTCAGCAGCAATTACACCACCACCAGCCTGGAACATGAGGACACCTTTCCACTGCCCTCTCTTGTCACATTCCCTTGCAACTCTAACATACTGTGTGCTGCCAGGGTGAGCTTTCTCCTCCATTTTAGGCCTCCAGCAGCACCATGGTAATGTTTTTGGCATATCCTTCACATTTGCATCCCGGTCGGAGCCTGCTGCAACAAGCTTCCTATTTTAACTGCATTAAAATATAAAGCGATTGACACAGCCCCAAAAGATGTTACAGCAAAGCTTTTCCCAGGTTCCTTCAGAATTTCTGTTCTGATTTGTCCCAGTCACCCAAACACCCCTCAGAGAAAGCCACAGACACCTGGAGCAGCAGGGCAGTGGCAGCCACCACTGACCACCACCAGACACTGCCAGAGAGCTAAAAATCCTTTGGTCTCACCTTCCCTGTCCGTTCTGAGGGTTTATGTAAATAGCCAGTACAGCCTTCTCCTGAGAAACTCTCCTAACCCAAACCTACCTAAATCACAGAATAATCAGATAATTACACTCCGGTCCCTCCTAAGTCTGCTATTAACACTTGGAAGCTATGTTAAAACAGCTTTATTTCAAGCGATTCTCAGCACATGATGACTATCACAAAGGGGAAGCTCTGTCTTCTAGCAAGGTAATTTACACTTTTTAAACAAAAACATTCCAAGAGAAAAATTGTCAGATAATGTGTGGTGGGTTTTTTGTTTAGATTTTTTGGTGAGGGCTGTTTTTTGGGGGGTTTTTTTGTTGCTTCAGAACTGCAAGCAGAAAACAGAGCTGTTGAACCACCTCCTTTCAGTCTTAGGAGGGATGAAATGCAGCTTTTCAGGAGAGCCTAGCACTCATGTCAGTGCTAACCATGGAAAAGTCCCAGACAAGAGCATGTAAAATCGTTGTATCAGCTGCGTAACAGCAACATCCACTGTTACAGATGGGATTAGGAGAGAAAGGGGAAAACTGAGGTCAGGAACTGGTCACGGGAAGCAGCAGCTATGAGGTGATGCACTCAAACAGAACCATTCTGCAAACACAAATAGGACATGAACACACACACTATTTGTTTTAAATCAAACCCTGTTCAGTTGGTGTAAAACACTGTTTTTCTTGGGTGTTCTGGCTCTGCCTCACTCAGTACCATGCACTGCTGAGTCCTCTCTCCCTTGCCACGCTATTGCCTGCCTTGCACGTGAGAGGGAATATAAATCATAGAATATTCAGTACAGTAAGTAGCTTTGTCTTGATTTCATTAGAGATTCTCTGCAGCAGAGATTTCTTACAGCCAATATTACGATGCAATTACTTTGTCTCCTAAAGTTTCCAAATACATGGCTTGCATGTACAGAAGGTGCTTTTACCTCTGTAAACACTAAGCAAGAGAGGGAAGGGCAAATTATTCACTTTTTTACACTTAGCAGTTTCAGTTCTAACTGCATCTTCTCTCCAGACCAGCACTTCCATCCACAGCAATCCATGCAAGGCTTCAGCTGAAGGTGAGGGAAGTGCTGGGGGATGAGGGAACTATTAAATATTTGGCACAAGGGTTTGGGCCAGTAACATAAGCAGGAGGAACCACAGCCAGGGCAGGCAGATGGGCCAGAGCTCAGCAAGCCACGGGCTGAAGTGTGTCAGGAATCTCATCAAATAAGACATTATATAACAAAGTCAAATCTGGGCACCCAGAGCTGGGTCACCTGCATTGCACCCGCTGCACACGACAAAGACAAGTGCAGGAAAATCTCCTTACACTGAGTTACTATACAGACTTCTTTTTAGATATTCCTTTATATATTATTATGTATAAAAATATGCATGTGGCATCACTGCACAAATATACAGGCTGATTCCTAAAGCAAAAATTAAGCTAGACCTATCAACAGGGGAGTTGATAAATCCCCAGGGTTTGATAAAGCATAGACAAGATCTTTTGAGACTTAACCAATAATGGCATTAGATCCACCTCAGCATTCAGATTAATTTTCCTGCCACAGCAGTCTGAGTGCTCTTCATCACTCTGCTCAGTGAGGCAGGTGCTGGGCTGGCCCAGGGCTCCTCCTGCACAAAGCACCAACTCTGGCATACTTTCAGTCCCATGCAGTCTGGGGAAATGAACCTTCCTTCATCTCACCACTTTAACTGTTAAAATATACAAAAAAAAAAAGTAGCCCCGGATACTAGTGCTACCTGTTTTAAATTGGTAATCTGGGTGAACTATTTTTACCAGAAGGTGTTTAATCAGAGATCTTGAGAACAATATATTATCTAGATATATTGGAGAATCTGGGGCTACCCTGCAGGGCCCCAGGATGGAAAAAGAACACAGAATATAGGACACTGTAATGAAGGCTCTGACTGGAGCAGGTGAGTGAGGAAAAGCAAGGTCCCACAGCAATGAGGCACAACAGTCACAAGTTCTTTCTACACCAAAACCAACTGCCTGAAGGGCTGATGACTGCAAATCACCCACCAAACCTAGAAGCAACATTCACATCCAAGCTGAGCAGAACATTATGGGAGCAGCTCATTAAGTTTGCATAACTTGCTTTCAGTTCTTAGGGAAAAATTTAGTATTAACATGGCCAGAACTTACTATTAGACTAAGGTGGCTTTGATATCTCATTGATTAAATTAAATATCATTAATTTTGCATGCAACTCATAGATCATTCTCTAAATGCTATGCCAAAAATGTAATTGAGTCTTCATTAAGTGATCAGATGGGAAATGGGAGCTCTTTCCCCACTATACAATTCAAGGTTAAACTGCAGCTCACCAAGGACTGCTAAGAACTGCCTCAGACCCTCACCTTCAGTCACCACACAAAAAACCTCTGTACTTCATTCACTCCAGACTCCCCCTTAACTGCTGGCTCCTCCTCCCAGCTTACCGGTAACCTTGAAGGGAGGAGAGGTGGAGCTACTGAAGAGAGACAAAGGGACTTAGGAAAAAGGAAATTATTTCAGCTACAATTACAGAATCCTACCAGTCTGCACTACACTGTTTTGAAGCTTCAATTTAAAGGAAACTCAAGCTGCATTTTCAGCCACCTCCCTTGTCATTACCTCTTGTGATACCAGTGTCAGGACAAAACAATTCCTAGGCTTAGCTTAACCACAGAGTGCCACAGCTGTATGTGGCCACCCTTCTGTTATTTGTGGGTGGTGGTAGAACAAATCTACTCTCCAGTGCTTCACAGCTAACTAGACTTAGGAAACAAGGGGAAATTAAGTACAAAACGGACAACACCATAGTATAAGAGTAAGATTTCACAGCTACCTTGGTTCAATCTTTCTAAGTACAATCCTGGATTTCTGTGCCCATTCCAAACTGTTCTCTTTTGTGTTACAGGAGAAGGAATATAAACACAGTCTGAGTGATAAATGCTCCCCTTGGCAGTCCAAAGTTGTACATTCAGATTCAGCCTTCATCATACTGTCCAGCAATTATGCCTCTAGATCATAAGCTTCTTATTAGATCATATTTTTCAGCATAATTGGTACAGCCATAAATACATTTTTTTCCATGAAAAATATCTTGTACAAGGTGGTATTTTGAGTCTCCCCAAATCATTGATCCATTATTGACCTAAGCTGAAAACACACTATCAATTTTCACTGAACTATTGATCAAGCAAGGTCAAACCCAGCAAGATCCGCAGAGTACCAGGAATCTACAAGCAAGCAGCTGGAATGAGCCATGGTATTCCTGATCCCATAGAAGGAAAGGAACTTGGAAAACAAAATTTGAACAGCTTGCTGGAGTGCAGACTGCTTGTGGGAGAGCTTCAGCAGATCATGTCCTGATTACAGTGGAAGAATGTGATCCCCTTTGCAGAGAGCAGAGATGATCTTCGCAGACCTTTGTCTCCTGAGCAGCCACAGCCACAACCTTGGGCCACAACCAGGCTGTGGATGGGCCATGGTCACACTCAGAACGTGCTGATGGAGCAGGGAAGACCCCCAAACAGGGCTGAGGGTGGCCATGCAGACCCCCCCTCCTTCAGCTGATACAAGCTTAGAGCCTTGCAGTCATTTTCCCACCCAAATGAAAATAAACTCAAGTTATCGCAGTGAAGGTGAGCCACAGGGTGGTATGTGCAGGGGAATTCAACAGCACAGGGAAGAGTCAAATACCAACATTTGCTTTGCCAGCAAGGCATTCCCATTAGCTGTGGCAGGAGTGGAAAAAAAGAACCATTTTGTACACACTCCTCCTTTCCTGAAAACTGGTGTTCACAGAAACTCCAGTGAGGCTTTAACACGCCCCAGCCCTGCAGTATGATTGGGGACCACCGGGCACAGACACTGCCTCCAGCCTGGGCTGGACACTACTTCAATTACCATGGGGCTCTCTGAAAAACCTTCTCTTCCACTTTGTTTTCTCCTTCCCTCCAGTCTACTTTGTGAAATGAAAACACAACCAGAATAACTTACCCTCGTACAACTCTTGGAGACACAGCTTGGGCTATGAGCTACCTTTGAGCTGTCGGTATGTGACTAGCTTACTGCTACACTTCTTTAAACCAGCCCATGATGAGATCTGTATAGGCAATCGATGCCTGGGAGCTGCAGGTAGCCCTGGCCTCCTTTTGTGTCCCGCAGCAGATTCTCCAGGCTGGGGCAGAGCTCTGCCCTGGGAGCAGAGCAGCCGCCCGCGCTGCTCCCCAGCACAATGACAGCCTCGGCTCCGCGCAGGGCTGGCCAAGGTAAAAGCACTGCCATTCCTTTTAACTATTATTTCAGAAACTACAGCCAAAACGTGAGCCTTGTCCTCCCAGCAATGATGAAATAAAAAGCGAGGCACGAAGAATAGTCTCTCAGTCATGCCACTCCAGCAATAATGTTTTTTTCCAACTAAGCTTTCAGCAGTCAAAAATGGGAAAGATTATAGACACAGAGCCTGCAGTTCCATTCAAAAAGATCTTTGTTAGCAGCAGCAATGAAAAGAAGAAAAAAGCCCACAAAATTCCTCCACTTAAAGCACAATCTCAAAACATATGCTTACAATCTTGGAAATCTTTGAGAGATTCGGCGTGTTCAACAGCTGCAGCTGAGCTTACAATGGACATTGCAAATAAATGCTAATGAGATGCTTATAGATCCTGAACAAATTGATTTACTGAGATCTTGTCGAGTGTCTCCTATCAAGTGTTTGTCAGAGTAAACAACCAAATCCTTATAAACAGAAGTGACTCATTCATTACAACTGGAAAAAGAAAGACATAATAGCCCAAGCTTTGGTCCAGGAAGACGACAGAACAAAGCCACACACACATTATAGACAACAAAAATACTAAAAATTGTATTTTTGAAAACACTATTAGCAAACTTATGTATAGTTTAGGTCACCAGACAGCTACAGGTCAGTGTGCAATGCCATGAGTACATTTACACACTCAAGAAAGTTATCAATACAAGAACTACCCACAGTGAAACACACTTGCATAAAGCTTTAGAATAAACCCACGTAAACCACATGTTTAACGAGTTCATACTCAGGTGCTGAATTGGTTTATTGCACATTGTTTCAGCACAACCTGTGTGTGCAACCAACACCTTGGAAATCAAATAGGGACCAAACCTGTTCTTACCAAAAAGTCTCCCTGTCCGTAAGATTACAGATGGCTATAAACAATAAATTATGCAGGGGAAGTGAGGTAAAGCTTCAGCAGCTTTATGTCAGAATAACACAAAATGCTTCTAGTTCAATAAACCTTAGAGGATTGCATCTATTAAAACTGTTCAGCACAGAGAGCTCCAGGTTTCCTTTTTGGCCACTCACCTGTAAAATATGGATGTTTAATCATTCTATAGTGGTAAGCAGGGAAGGTGTAACGTGTTCTCTGACCCAGCATAGCCAAGGAGTTTCTCTCACAAAACATAAGAAAAAGAAAATGAAATGCTCCAAACTGGAATAAAATGCAAATGCTACTTTATTGACACCAATGGTCTTTGGGGAGGTTGCCCAGAAAAACCTTGCTCCTACCAGAGCAAGGGCAGTGCTGTGGTACTTTCCCCCTGCTGTTGTACCACTAATCTCCATCACCAACATCTCCCTTTGTACTTGCACCAAGCAGAACAGCATCAGTTGACATTCCAAAGGCAAATTCCCTGAGAACTAACCACACCCAACTCCTCCGAGGTTTCAGATCGCCCATTAGGACCAGGAGAGCACATCCAAAACGACGTACAAGTCTCCAGAGTGTCTATGATCCTCATTTGAAGCAATGTAATGTGATTTTAATGTTTCTCATAGCAACGTTGGGAGAAACAAACTCAAGGTTTTCCCCAAAGAGGCCCAAAGCTCCCAAGTGAGCGACAAATGCAGCTCCAGCAACAGCAAGGAGGAAAAAGAAATCTATCATCAGAATTTTATTCTAGGGAAAATATCAAGTTCCTATTGTTCTGTCTGCAACAGGACTCTGGTCAGGGAAGCTCCTGCTCACACTCCCTGACATTCCTGTTAAGGTGCCCCACTGGCATGACAGGCTCTGTACCCATTCTCCTGTGTGATGTGCTGAGGCACAGCCTGCCCTCCCACAGACAGACAGCTCTGCAAACCACACTCACTCAGGAAATGCTGAAGTAATCAGGAAGCTCTTCTACCTTCCTTCCACCACTTCACAAGGCAGAAGAGTACAACACAACAACACAACACAATGGGAAGTGCCATTTGTGAGAAGCACTCATCATTCTGCAGAACAGCTCTTCTGGGGAAAAAAGGTTATCCTAACTGACTGTGGGGCTTAAAAACACATCAACTCACAGGTGCACACACAGGGCCACCTACAGCTTCTGTACACTGTGCCTTGACCAAACTGACATCCTTTAATTATTTTTGGGGGAGTCTTATAAGCTGAAAAACATATGGGAATAGTGGTTATATAGATATGCACCTCCCAAGACACTCAAGTCAACAAAAAACCCAACTACCTTTGGACAGTGGCTCTCATTATCTCTTGCCAGGCAGGACTCCCACAAGTAACTCTGCTTTTGAGAAAGGAAAGACTAAGAGAGCAAGGAAAGGACAGTGTCAAGGCAGAAAACAATCCAGTAGTTTACAGAGTTCCTGTCTGTCTCAACCTGCAGGCAGTAGTCAAAATAAAAAGCAGAGTTACTCAGAATTTTGTAAAATGCCAAAGGAAACCCCAGACCACCTGCTCTAACGAAGTTACAGTGCTCCATATGAAAACTGGCACAGGGCAGAGAACTACTTCAGCTCCACAAAGCCAAAGTAAGGTCCACAATGTGAGGAGGATGAATTGGGACAGCAAAGGTGATGGGAGCAAAGTCTGATGTATGAAATCAAGGTATCCACAAAACCTATTCTCCCCCTCCTCATTCTTCTTGGCTGAGTGTTGTCTCAGCCTGTTCAGGGCCAGTAGGACAGGGTATAAACTCATCAGCTGCATCCCAGACCCTGCTACAAAAGGCCACTGCTTTAAGCAGTTTAAAATAATCAATCTTCCCTCCTACTGCTGGACAACAATCTCCTTCCTTCATGGTGTGAGCAGAAATAGAGGAGGCTGCAAAGAGGCAGAACCCTTTGCTGACACGGTTGCCTTCCTGCAGCTACCAACCCAAAATGTCTCTCTCTGCTTCTATCAGGTTTTCCTCTTGACCTGCTCTATCTGGTGAATTCATCTGCTCCTCTTTCATCAGGTTTTCAGAGCATGGACCGCAGGGACCAGATGTGAAGGTCTGCAGAGCCAAGCAGCAGCTGGAACATGGCAACTGCCTCCGTCTGTCTTCAGCTACACTCAGAGCCCAGAGGTAAGCGATGGGCTCGGATAAAGAGGTGTCAGACACGGGAGCAGTACAGCCTGCTCCCTTCTTTCAACAGCCCACAGATTAGCAGCTAAAGTAACTAACCAAAAAGGCACCCAAGTAGCTTTTCAAACATTGCTTTACACCCTGGAAAAGCAGCAGACCACAAACAGGTGAAAAGTGGGGAAATTATAAGATGATCCCAAACCAAGTAATTTTGTTTGGCTTTTTTTGTGTTGTTTTTTTTTTTTCAAAAAAGAACTGATCCCAAACCAAGTAATTTTGTTTGGGTTTTTTTATGGTGTTTTTTTTTTTTTTTCAAAAAAGAATGGCTCTGAAATGAAAACATGAACAAGTAGACTTGCAAAAAAAGCCATCCTGAAAGAAAAGATACAGCTTAGAGAGTTTTCCTCTACAAATTGCAGACATTTATAATGGTATCTAGCAAGTTCCACAGGTTTTTATAATCTAAATAGTATTATATAAAATGGGGTTAAGCTGTGCAATCTCAAAAAATGAAAGATCACAGCAGATTAGGAGATAGCAGCAGCAACCTTTCAGTGGAAGGAGTTGCAGTAATGGTGTTTGGCATACTTTACTTCCATCCTCCTCAGAACTGTGATGGGATTTTAACTGTATGCAGAAGAGAACTGCCAGATGTGGATTACAGTGCCACGACACACTCAAAGGAAAGCTATTTCCCAACTCCTGGATGCAAACTGAAGGCTACTGCGAGCTGCTCCTTTTCCCACGACACCAGTTTGCCTTTATAAAAGTCTCTCTGAAAACGTTGAAGCTATTATTTAACCAAATAACAAAAATAAAAATGAACACAAGTGCTCTTAGACAAGCAATCTGGCAAGATGGGGGTCATCAATACCAACAGCATTAGCTTTCCACATCCAGGAAATAAGTATTCTCAAAGGCTGAGAACTCTGCAAAATAAAGCAGGTCTGCAACATTGCCTTGGAAAATTAATCCAGTGTCAGCAAGAAAGACATTGCTGGAAGTCACACATTTTCCACTGTTCCAAAGTCAAGCCTACCTTTCCCAGGAGCAAACCTCTTCTCTGAACTCAGCGGAGCGTGGCCCTCAAAGACACACCTGCACGAGGGTTCCCCAGGCCAACTCTGAACTCCATTTAACCCACAACCCCTTTTCTATCCCTTGAATCCCTTCGGTATGTTGCTTTGTCCTCTAAGTGGACTAGAGTAAACACCTATGGACAGGACACTCCCAGCCCCACCAGTCTGTGTCTCCCATGCATTTCAGACTTGCCCATTCTTTTGTTCCTGCAGGAAAAGAATCCACAAAAGCCTAGCAGCAAGCTCTTCAAGAGCAGTGCTCCACAGCAACATGCAGGCCTGAAACGGCTCCAAATTTGTGGAGTTTTCATTTTCATTTGTGTCTTCAGGGAAAAGTTAAACAAAAGCACCAGACGGGGTATTTATGAAGCAGCAATGGCAGAGACAGAACATCCAGATGTTTACTCAGCCCATAAAAACACTGCATTTCTCTGAATATAAAAGGGAAAGATTTGGGGCTTTAGTCTATGCTGAAGTCTACTGTGCAACGTCAATGCCTTTCCCAAGGCCTATCCTTTCCATGTTTAACTCTTTCAAAGCTAACCACGAGCCCTGTGGCAGAGAGAGGTGTGTGGGTACACAGGCCTATGCCTGACATGACCCAGGTCCCAACTGCAATTCTTAACAGTTTGAAACAAGAATATTGTTTGGTTTCCCCACAAAATAAAGCTTCCAGACTTGTCCCTGGCAGGAGAGCCTGCTCTGAGCTCAGAACATTCACAGCTGAGTGTCTGCAAGTGGTGCTGCACTGCCCATCACTCCATACATAAAACCCTGAACACCAACTACTCCCAGAAAACTAGTTTCTTTTCATCCTAGTCTAGATTTAGAAGCTCCACTTCAAACCCACTATATTATTACTGCCAATCACTGTAGATTCCTCTCATGCTTTCAATGACACTGTATACTAAGCACTGCTCCAAGCCCAAAAGGTTCAAGGGAAACAGCTTCACTTCAGACCTACCCAAGGCCAATCTCCATGCCACACATTCAGCACAACTGCCACACCTTCCCCTCTCCCAAGAAAAACAGGACAGGCCCTTGAGCCCAAGGACCAATGTGCTGGTGACAGAGGCCATCACATATGCTGATGCCAGTGCTCCCACCAGCTTCAGCTGAAAACCCTCATGCTCTGGCATACCTGTTTCTCATTCCTTAGAGATGGGAGCTCTCCTGATCCACTTGGCAGTAAGAGACTTCAGACACGTGAAGCACAAAGTGACAGGTTTGTGATTAAGACAAATACAGGTTTCAGACATTTTAATGAAAAGTAAATGTTTCACGTCTCTCCTACAACATTAACTTGGAGAGCACTGGCATCATTCTGTAAAGCTCAAACCCTGAGCAACCAGAGAATCATTTAGGCTGGAAAAGACACTTAAGATTGAACCCAACTGCTAACCCAGGACTGCCCAGTCGAGCACTAAACCATATCCCCGAGTGCCACATACTCCAGTGGTGCCAGAACAGATGGGAAAGCGTGTGCTGTCAGAGCAACACACAAATTCAACATGTACTATCAATTCTGTCCTTGATATGGGTAAGAATTTATTAGAAATCTATATTCAGATCCAACACCTTCAGCACAGCCCAAGCTTCCAAACTGAGAAGACCACAGCAGAAGCCTACAAAAGTCAGCAATGCACAAAGTCCCCCCAGAAGACAGCAACTCAAAAGCAGTAACTACTTGCACAGAACAATGCCATAAACCACTAGAATGAGTTTCAATTCCTTGCGTTGCCTCTGTCCACAACTTCAGTTAGAGATGTACTGCTTTTAACACACGTAACTGACCAACTGTGTGGACAGCTCCCCATCACTGAGACTCCTCTGATAAACCTGCAGGGATGGATTTGCCACCACAGAACACCCTGCACTGTAGAGGGGCACACTTGTTTACTTTTGGAAGCAGCCATATATAAATCCTGTAACTGCTGGTTAGCAGGTACTGAATGTAAAAAGATTGCAAACCTGGGAACATATCAACGGTTCGCATTTCTAGTCAGGAAAATGAGGGAGTGACACTCCTGCTTTCTAACTGATACAGCACAGCAGTGCATTAATAAAAAAAGAAAACATTCTTGGCAGCAGAGAACCTGCACACTGTGTCACAACAGCTCCAGGCTTTACAAAACACTAGACTCTGTGAATGGAGAGGTATAGAAACAGTATCCTAACAGGATGTCGAGAAATGCATGAAAACCAGCTGGAAGCCTAATTTTTGTTTAAGTAGGATGCATTTCCTTAGAGTTGTCTCCACTTGGATTAGGAAAACATACATAATACCACACTGGGCGAGACCTACATTTCAGTTTGCAGCAATACAACAGCAGCTTTTTTTTCACTGTTATTATTTTGAGTGAACAAACACCAGAGCCTGAGCACTCTCTCTAACTCGTTCCTCTTGTAGTCCTCCAGTACCCACAGCTGATATATTTAGAAACTGCAGGGGGTAAACTGCTGCTTAGACTTCTGCTGCCCCACTCCTGGCCTGTCGTTCATCACCACACCTGACCCTCTGTGCCTCCAGCCCCCTGTGGCAGCAGGTTCCAGCAGCTCAGCCCCCACTGTGTGATGTGGCTCTCTAACATGGTTTTAACAGAGCTATTGGTTTCACCAAGGGTCTGGTGAAGAGCACTGTGCACTCACCTCACCACTGTACCCCAAGGAGACAAATTTCCATCTCTCCTCCAGCCTCAGCCTTCTCTGCACTCACAGCTTACAACCTTTTCTCCTGAGGAAAGCAGCAGAGAAGCTGGAGATGACAGCTGTGTGTGCCTCCATCCATGCTCTGTCCCTGCTGAATGGGGTTCTACACTCCACTGACACATTGGGCTGCCATGGTGCACCAAGAGAGTGACACCAGGGAGCTGTCAGCCAAGAGCTGAGCACTGCAGCAGGGAAGGTCAGTTTGGATTATTCCTCCCCTCAAAGCTTTAGGAGTGCTGGGACTACACCAATATTTACCTGCTGCCCTTCCTCACTTGCTCATTTCACCACACAAAAACACAGCAATGTATTTTCCTGTACAGCCACTAAACACCCATCCCAAAATCCTTCAATTGGCCCACACAGATTCTGTCTGCATGGTAAAAGAAATACAGGCAAGTTTTACCCACGAGACGATTTCCTATTACACACCAAAACATGTGTATGCAAAACCTGCTACCTCTGTGACTGTGTTTTCTGTCACTCAGTCGTGACAGAGAAGGAAGCAGGTTTCAAAAGCTACAGTGAATTACATGTTAGGCCCAAGGCAAAACAGCTTAAGACAAACTAACAGGACAAATGCTGTCAAATCACAGAAACTGCCTTTTAGGACAGCAATTACATACTGACACACTGCTCTTTTGTAGAATCAAAGCAAATTTCAAAAACAAGTGATGGCAACACTGACAAATAAAAGTGACAGAGATGACTGAGTTGTTGCCAAGTGCTGGTTTAGGAACAGCCAGGAAACACTAACACTTGGTTACTCCTGCCCATAAGCAAGGCCAGCAGTGCTGCTCCTCTGCTGTCCTTGCAAAAGGGAAGATGCTCTCAAACATCTTTATGTCCTTTCAAAGACATAAATTCCCCATCTACCTTCGCAGTGTGTTCTTCTCGGTGTTTCAGTGCCTGAAATGAAGTGCCTGTGGAATAAAATTGGACATTTTCATGAACTGAATCCGTGACCTAAAGGAAAGTGCTTATTTCCCATAACAAGTCCAGAGGCATGGTCCAAGATTTTAAAAACACAGGAACCAAAGACGAGGTGAAGAGTGAGAGTATTACAGAATTAACCTATTATACACATATATGTGCCCTTGCCTCTCGGATAATTGCTAAAATGAGATAAAGAACATAATTTCACACTCCTTTCAAATTACAAAGAAAACACGCTCCAGAAAAATAACGTGACACAAATGTGATAGAAGCAATCAACACCACAGGCTTGGGGGATATGGAGAGCTTGAGGTGTTTGGCTTGTGGGTTTTGTTTTGTTCTTTAATGAAACCAACATCTTGTGGCTTCAGAATTACCTAGTTTGAAGCTACTGCTTCATAAATGCGTTAAAGATATTAAATTATACCTCATAAATGATACACAACTTCACTTTATTTAAGTGACTGTCCAAAAACCAGCCCCCACTAACAAAGAGCATCCCAAAAGTCCTTTTAAATAGGACCCACCTACAGTAATGAATGCTACAGTGGGAGTTTTGATGCCATTTACTTGCTTTTGGAACCAAAATGCAATCCAAAATTACAACATAACTTAGCATGTAGCAGTTTTCCTCGACTTCAGCCATGGAAGAGAATTTTGAAGCGAAGCTGCATTAATTCCTAAACACAGAAAATGAACAGCATATGAATAATTTATTGATGGCTTTTGCTTCATGTCAGCAGCTTTGCTGGAGGAAGTGATCTTTATGAAGTCCCCCAGGACACCAAGAAGTTAAAGACAGGCAAAGAAACCATAGGATATCGTTCTGCAGAGGCAGCAATGCCACTCTAGGTATGCAGGTGGGTATGTGGGGGGTTCCAAACATGAGTTACATAGTGTCCAAATCCACAGGGCTGGGAGAGGAGATCAGGGAGCTTATCCCAACCAAGTCAGTACCTTTCCAACCACTGATAAGCACAAACAGGATCTTTTAATCCTAACAGGTATCACAGGGAGGCATTAGAATTCTGAGTGCCTTTCAAGCTCTGCTTTAAGCACACTCCTGCAAGACAGACCTCACAGCTCAGATTCCACCTGAGAACAGGCAGAACATGAAGCTGTGGAATGCACCTTGGGCTCTGCAAGTGTGGAAAGGCACTGGGCAAAGGGGAGGAAATGTGGCCAGAGGAAAGTGGTTAAGACAGAGCTAGGAAATATGATGGAACAAGGGGAAAATAACACAATCAGGGAGGAAGCCTGAGGATAAAGAGCCCACGGGTAAGGACTGCATCAGTAACTCTGCTGCAGAACCATGGAGCAGCACATAACCACAATATGCAGGGAGGCAGTAGCAGTTCCCAACATCCAGTCACCTCCTCTTTACACTTCCTGGTAGACACTTACCATCATCTTTTTATTTTCATCACATCTCCATCCCTGAGCAATTTCTCCCCATGGAATTCCCTGCCCAATCAGCAGCATCTCCTCAGCACCACAGCTCCTACCAGGTAAGGTTTTGGCTGTTTTAGGATCTAAGAACCCATCCAGGCACCTGCAAACCCATAGCTCTCTTTCCCAGGGCACCTACCACTGCTACATTATGCATCTAATTTTACAAAGAATTTAAATAATGGAAACAGCACTAAGACCAAAATCAGTTTCCCCAATTTGTCTCTACTAAAGAATATGGAGTATGCTTTCCTGACAGCCTCTAGGAAAAGCTTGTGTTTTTCCCAGATGTGGACTAGATGTTAAGAAATACATGAAACAAGGGAACTCTCTGAAATTCAAATACAAACAGAAATATCCTGCTGTTAGTCAAAAACCACAGGGGAAAGTTGTGCAGCAACTCTTAGGAAGATAACTGAAATGACTGACCAGTTTATTGTGCATCCTGTACTGGGGGCAAGCTTTATTGCAAATGAAGGGCCACATTAGCAGGGAAATCTAGAAGATGGGGGAGGAAGTAAGTAAAAAAGTCAGCAAGAGGATAACTGATTCAGTGATGCACATTAAGTGGTTTAAAGCTACTGGGACTCAGGAACATAGTACAGCTCAACAGAAAAAAAAAAATCAAGGCAATGGAACCTCCCAAATGTAATTAACCATTTCTCTGAAAAGCCAAGACTCAAAACACCTCACCACCTCACCTCTGACTACTGATCACTCACAGTCTGAGTGCTACGTTTACCAATCTGTAATTCAATTTCTGCAGTAGATTCTCCAAACTTCTTCACCATCTCTTAAGCAAAACAGTGTCTGCCACAGACAGCTCTGCAGTCATCAGGGATGCAGTTCTCTGCCAGAGCTGCTCAACTTTGCTATGGGCACAACACTTCATAGCCCAGGCTCAGCCTACCACCCTGATCTAGGTTACACCAACCACTCCATCAAGCAATGGTTCTGCCTTCAAAAACATGAACTCCTATATAGAAAGGCTCAACTTTTATTTTTCCCCTACTCACAGCAGACTATGGGGTAAACTAATGCCTCAGTCTGCAGTCACTTTGGATTAGGCTAGTCTTGTCAATAATTAATGCAGCTCTGCAGCGCCAAAGCACAGCAACAAGCTAGATTAACCAAAATCCCTTCTGCTGTGACACCAGCTTTTACCCCTGCTGAATGTGCACACACACGACTTAAAAAAGGACAAGATTATTTATGACCTTAACATAAGAGTTCTGAACATCAGGGTTGGTTTTTTCCGCCGTCCCTTTACAGAAATGCTTTATAAAATAAACATTTTTGTAGTAACAGCTTAATAGTAGCAACTGTAATTTTTTAACTGGTCTCTAACTTATCTCATGTCTTTATCAAACGAGTTCTTTTCAAGCCTTAGGGGTTTCAGAATCCTAATGCCCCAAAAGGAAAGCAATGAACAGACAGCAGCTCTGCTATCCCCTGGGCACTGGGATCCCTCGGCCTCAAACACAACAGCTGATGCAGTACCAGACCCTTAACACACCCTCCATGGATGGATCATCCATGCCACTACTGCAGTTACCAGTTCCAAATGTGCATCAGATGGAATTGAGACTCGTTAGAGATGGCTACGGTGAGCCATAGCCATGTTTGGATACTCACCCTGTCCTCTCTCTCTTTTTTCATACTGCTATAACTGCAGAACTACTCAAGTTATTAAATCTCTAAATGGCTTGAAAGTGAAATAATTAGTTTGAAAATTAGCACATCATTTAAAAACTTGTTTTAACAACTCTAAGTATCCAACAATGAAATAAAATACAAAAATCCAATCAGCTGGAGCCTAAATTAATTTCTTTGTAAGGACATTTTTCTTGACTAAACCCCCTCTCCTGGTTAATCCTGGATTTCAGCTGTTTTGTTCCATGTGCATCTTAACGAGGCCACTGGTGCTGAAGGACATGACCCGATTTCTTCTGAGGTCAGTGGTTATCAGTAGCACTGGAACAATACAAATTTCTATCCTGAAACGCAAGAAAAGCACTGAATCTGCACACTCTGTATCAGTTTTCACATCTGATGCTTCATTTTGACAGGAAGTTCTTCAAATGACACAGCTCTCGATTTTTGCATGACCAAATGCAACTGCCTGGCACTAAAGTTCACTTATTGATTTGGGGAAAGCTGCTTAAAGCCTCCTGGACTACAAGAGATGCTGCACACCAGCCACAAACCATGCGACTGCTACAAAGCAACACATAAAAGTCCTTTTTTGTGTCTTCAAAATAGGTGTTCAGAGTGTCTGCTTTTATTTTCCTAGACAACAGTGGACTTCTTGTGAAGAGCAGGACAAATATAGATACAGAGTTGTGGTTCTTACAGCTGGGAAATAGAAGTATTAACTTTATCGCTCAGCTCACATTTCATTAAACACCAGTTGAAACACATTTCTGGTATAATCCTAAAGCTGTGAAGTGACAGATTACGTAACTCTAGCTGTCCCTGCAGACGTGTTACCCATCCCTTCACTCAGCCACGGCTCCATCACCACTCTAAGCTAAGGTTTTATCCCCTCTCACAGCAGCTACAAGAGCAAGGTGCAAGCTCAGACCTCTGTACATCACACACCTGGCAAGAATAAAGGATCACAGAATCAATTAGGTTGGAAAAGACCTCCAAAAGCATCGAGTTCAACCTATGCCCTAACACCACGTCAACTATACCATGACATTAAGTGCCATGTCTAGGCTGTCCTTAAACCCCTCCAGACACTGTGACTCCTCCATCCCCCTGGGCAGCATATTCCAGTGTATAATCACTCCTAGTCTCAAGGGAACTGAACTCAGACAGCAGGAGGATTGCTCAGTATGGTTAAAGGCAAACAATCAATGTTCTTCATGGTGATTTAAAACAGTACATATGGATAAGCACTATTTGGATATGAACTGCAGGAAAGCCATTATAAGGAAAGTGGCAGGACAGTGTTTAAAAAAGGTACATCACTTCAGGACATTTCAGCCAGTGCATTATGTCATAAATAAACAGTTCCAAGTACTGAATCCACCTGCCTTTGGTCCAGCTCAGAGGATCTCCCACAGCTGCTCAAGGTTTTACAAAAAGCACCTCTGAAGGGGAAAGGGTTCCCTGCCCACCCTGACACACACACTCCATGCAGTGCTACTGTTAGAGAACATCTCCTGCACCTTCCTGACGTGGAGATAAGAAAGCACAAGGCCCTAATGAGAATCCCCAATACCTTGAAACAGAAACCACAACAAACATGAAGAGGGGCTGCCAGATAAACAGCATAAAGCCTGGAGAACAGCAGGCCCAGGTCATACAGAAACAGGTGGAAATTAGAAGCTGTTTTGGGTTAAAAGTTTGGAAATCTACTGAAGGTTACCTCATCCTCATGGAATACCTCCCATAAACATCACTGATGCTGTCACTGTTGGGAATCCAACATGTGGCAAACCTTAGCCCAGTGGTAACTTACAATAAATCCTGTGCAGAGTGAGTACTATCCATACACCACTAGAGACTTTGTTTAAACACAACTAGAGCCTACACTTAAAATTTCCCTTAAGGCTGAAATTTGTCTTTTCATTCAAAAGCCTTACCCCTGCCTCAAACTATATTTAGTCAATATTTACTAGACTTGCAATTGAATAAATCAAATTCTTCTTGTCCTTATACCTACAGAGACTTTACCAACAAAATCTGCCCCAGCATTGGTCCATGCAGGCTTTAAGCTGGAGCAGCAGCAAAAAAAATCCAACACATAACCACAAGGGCCACATCAAAGTAATTTAGCACAACCAGAAAGCAGGCTAAGGCAGATTAAACCCCAGTGCTTTCATTAGTGCACGGGGAAGTCTATTTATGTTCAGGCATTCTCTGCTTCAGAATTACCAAAAATAGGCCTTACAAAGTTTGCTGCCCATTTCCTCAGAGCCTACCAGCATTACACTGCTGCTGCAGTGCCTGATCTATCCTGGGTCTGTAACACAGCCAGGCTGCAAGTCACCTGAGGACACCAGAGCCAGAGCAGGGTGACAGCAGTGCTGCCAGGGGCAGGGAAACATGTCCATGGGGCATGGCCCACACCAGCACAGCCCAGGGCGTCTCTGCTGTGAGTCAGCAGCTTCTCCAGAGCCTGAGGGATCACACTGGCCAGCATGGGCCAAGCTCCCTCAGCCTGATGATGGGTCCTTCTGCACGTGGGATTGCCTTTTCCTTTCCAAATCTGTAGATCTGGGTGCCAGATATTGAATGTTACATGGCCTGATGCATTGTGAGTGCTATTCAAACAGACAGCAGCTCCCCAGACACAGGTAATCCAGAGGAAATCATGAAGTGAAGTGTGCTAAGGACACTCTCCCATGTCCCCACACTGCTTGGAGCTCTCAGTGGATTGCACAGACCTACAGTCATTCTGGGGTGAGGATGCAAAGGTGAATCCAAACTTTCTCCTGCAAACTGACAGATATGATCATACCTTCAGGCTCTTCACACAAGCCCTGCTCAAGAGGGTTAACAAGCACATAGCAGCTCCCATAAAACACACAACTGAAGGATTTCAAGTAACAGATACGGTTCAGATACATTAGAACTTCCTCATTTTTAGCCTACAGTGGCACCAACACACCAGCAATGACAGTAAAACCCCCAAACTGCATTCAAGGAAAAGGCTAGGAAAGAGGCATCAGCACATGACATGGATTTAAGGAAAGGGCAGATGGGTTGTGCTAAGCACTAGAGTGCTCAGCCAAAAGTCTCATCTGCAACACCACAATTTCCTTCTCTGAGGATTATATTGCAGGAGTAAGAGCAAAATTCTGAAGCGACAGCCAACAGGCATTTCCAGTGCAAAGAAAGAACTGGACAGAACAGGAACATACAGAATTCACTAACTGAATCTTTCACAAAACTCTTCTTGAGGACCCCACAAATCTTTCAGCTTTAAGAGATTATTAAAAATGTGAATTTTAAACTGTTCTCATGAGGTTGTTCTAACTCTTAGCAGGAATCTATCAGTATTGGATCAAATTCTACCATTGCTTCTTACATTATTAATTCTAAAATAAAATAGCTCTCAAAGTTCTTCTCCTTTATCAAATCACTTTCTAACCCAGGAGAGGGGCAGGGAGGGATGAGAAGAACTTTGCACATTTAAACTTAGACACATTGCACTGTGCCTGAAGCTCTCAAAAGTTTGGCTATCACTGACTTTGGTGCTGCCCAAACATACTTCACTGCAAGCCCTGCAAAGGTTCCAGTTTACACAGGAGAATGCACAGAAGGAAGGAAAAGAAACTAGTTAAATGACCTTGTAGAATTCATTAGTCATGTACTTAGATTTCTGGTCCCTTCAGAGGTAAATCAGTTTAATCACACCCCAATTAGTCCAGTTCCAGCAGGCATGGCCAGCAACTATGAGACTGCACAGGACACATTGAGATTTGCTAACTCATTCTACAAGCTGCAAAAATGGCTAAACCCACTGAGGCCAAAGCTAAAAAAGGAACCCCAAAACCATGCTCAAACTATAATTTAGCTGAGCAGGGAAAACTGTCTGCATGTCAGAGATGGAACCAGCAAGTCCGAAATCCTTCCAAAGAGCCAAACTTGTATCAACACCTCTGCTGCTTTTAAGCAAGCAAGGCTCATTTTATACATAGGTCCATTAAATATGTACATCATTATGTACATTTATGTTATACATGAGCATACACAGAAACCCTGAGTCTATATTTACAAATCTTAAGCAAATATGACAAAGATCATTTGAAAGAGGTCCCATGAATAAATAAAAACCAATCAAATCAAGGCAGATTTATTGCTCTCAAGAGGGAATATGGCCACAAAGTCACTTTTTAGACCATAAAAAAACTACACAGTATTTCAATGCTCATTACAAATACATTGCAAGAAATACTCAATATGTGGCTTGCAGAAGTATTAATTATTTCCCTCCTTCCACACAGATGTGTGTTATGGAAGCAAACCAAAGCAACAGGAACACTGAACAGTACTCTGAAACTGTGAAAACACACTTGTGGTTACACAGCAGCAGTGCCCAAGACACGTGGCCATGCTGATACAGTGCTGATGTGAGTGTATCATCTCATTTCCTGATGGAAATCCTGATGGACAGCACATCTACAACCACCTAGGACAAGTTAACAGCATCTGTGCCCATGGCAAAAGTACTGCCACAAAATACACATTACAGCACGTGTTAATGCTTTTCCTTCACACCCTGAAAACTAGAGCAGCTTCTCAAATCTTTCAGTTTTCCTCAAGAACATTCTCAAATTCAAGAGACACTGTGGTATGTTGTCAGATTTAGGAAACATCTGAACACAAACTTGTTCAAGTTTGCAAATGGACAATACAAAAGAGCTATTCCTCGTCTGCATTATCAAATGGCAGGAGGACAGACATTATATGCTTTTTTTACACCTGCAGTTGCTACCCAATCCTTATTCCACCTAAAACTACATACTTACATGCCCACAGGTCTGATTTACATTACCAACACAAAAACAAGGAGCTCATGCCCATTACAGCAGCCAAAGAACACACTTATACATCTAAAATATTTTTTATCCTCATGGACTTCAGTTCTTAAAAAAGCTCCAAACATAAAGGGTGTTTTGCCACCTGAAAAGATACTCCTTTCTTTTAAAACCAATGTGATGTAGTGTGCATAAAGCACACAGGGACAGCAGTGCAGCAGCACAGTGACTCCCACCCAGCTCCAGCCCAACCTGGCTGGGCGGTGACAGACAGGGCAGGGAAGGGGGAAAAAGCAACAAAACCCACATTATGTCAACCTGCCACTAATAAAAAGTGTTAGCAGAGAAAGCACAATACAGGCAGCAACTGTGGGGCTGTTTCCAGACAAGGTGAAGTTCAGCTAAGGAAAACCAGAGGGGCCTGTGTCAAACCAGATGTTACACACAGTCACGGTCAGCTCTCTCTGCCCCTCTCAGGCCTGACTCTCCTTATACTTGCCTGGTCTAATTTTTAATAGTCTACCTAATTGTCCCCAGACAGAAGCACAGTCAAGCTGACAAGATGGTGTTCAAAACCAAAACTGGAGTGACAAGGAAAATAGTAACAGTGCAATCCCTCTCTCCCAGCAGTGCACGGGGAAGAACTGCCCCAGCCGTTTTTCAGAGCATGAGCTGTACAGGGCCTGATGTCACATTTCCAACATCCACTCTGTAACGAAGTTCTCTATCCTGAGGAACAAGTCCATTTTTCCAAGCAGCAGGCATGCAGGTTGGTGCTCCTGCAGCCTGAGCACTGCAGAGTGAGCAGACAGGAGCAGAAGTTCGCATTTCCTAACAACTTCCTGGATACTTTACAATTGCTTCCCCTCAGGAAGTTGATTCAATCTCTGCAGCTCCAACACCAACAATTCTTGTTGAGAGGTAAGTTGTCCAAGAATATTAAAAGCACATTCCTACAGTGCAGACAGACCTGTTTCTGGCTCCCTAACAATGGGTTTTTCTTCTGGCCAAACCTCTCACTCCAAGGAGAAGAACAGGAACGAAGGGATCAGGCAATGCCCAATGCCTCAGATCTCTGGTCACAAATAGGGGAGCAAGCTGGGGGACAAGCCCAAAAGAGGAAAAATAATATGGAGTAAACCACCACAAATATAGTTGGGGGTAGAAAAGGATTTCTTTCACAACTCATTTACCCAGATGCTTCTTTCTGCTCTAAACCCCTATTTTTCCCTCACCTGTAAGATGAGTATTTCTTTTCAAAACTGCAATGTGTCTGCATGAGCAACAACTCCTTTTTGGTCTAGTTTTATGTAACGAAGTCTTACCTGCAACTGACCTTCATGTGCAATATACAAGTTACTAGGATTCCATCAGACTTATTTTCCATAGCAATGCTAAACACAAAAGTAAAAAAATTAGATCACCAGGACTTTTAAGTCAGGATTTCACAGGTGGTGGCCTCTCAGTGCTTAGTCAGACTGAAGAATTGATCTATTTCGATCAATCTGTTAATCTTATCACTCTGAAAAACAAGAAAACAGAGTTTTATTGTGTCACCCCAGTCCCTGACTGTTCTAAAAATAATCATCTCACTAATATACATCTCTCCCCCCTCAAAGCCAGGCTGTTAATTTTCATGATGATACCCTGTAATCACCACACCAAACCTTAATTTCTGGAGTGAGGAAGATATTTTAAGTATATCAGCAGGCAATCATGCTGCTTAAAACCCATCTGTACCACTTTGCACATGTTACTACATCAGAAAGAAATATTTATGATATAAAATTACTTAATACCAGTGTCAAGCTGCTTTCCTAGAGAATTAACGTGAAGGTTGTAAACACATGGAAAAGTTGCTCGGGTGCTGTTTTTTTAAACAACAGACATGAAATGCTCTTGACTCCCAAGTTTCCCATGTTGTGCAGATGTAAGAGCTGTTGAACAAAAGTGTCTCTAGTTGGGGAGCTGAGGAGCTTTGATCATGAGGTCCTATGATCTGCTTCTCCACTGACAGACTGGAGCAGAAGACACAGTTGCCCTGATTTTCCTGTTCCTCGTGAATATTTAAAGGTTGAGTGAAGTATCTACAGAACTTTCCTCGAAGTGACTTCTCCTCACACTAGCAAAAAGCCTGATGTCTGTCAGAATCCAGCTGACTACTTAAACCCTACTTTCAGTGCTTATCTAGTGACTTCCCCTCCTATTCAGATGAATTTCTTTGAGATGTCAGCCTTGTGCTGCCAGAATATTTAGTTATGCATTAATATAAATGTTGATTTTAAAGCAGGCAAAACTTTAAACATTTAGCTTTTTTTTAAAAAATCAGCTATAAATGATACCCCGTGTTTAAATAATATTTTAACCACTTGGCCAGAAAATATTCAGATAGGATTCAACAAAATTTACAGGAGTTAAAGGGCCAGGAATCGCTTGAAAATGCTATCTCAGATTTTGTAAAAAGAGAGAACAGTGATAATTTCTAGTAATTTTTTTCCAACTTGTTATTGGTAACCAAATCCACAGGGAAAAACATCATAGCTCTTTCAGCAAATAACTCTCAGTTATCCTGTACAGTGCTATCCAAACCTGCCACCTCCTTTGGGTGTTTATCAGTTTGATTAACTCAGCCCCAGGATGAAGGCTGCTTTATCCCTTTTGCAGTACCTGACATCTTCAAAGCTCCTTAACAACCCTCAGGAGCTCGAAGGAACAAGATTATCTTCTAGTCCCAAGTCTGAGTAACACCAATGTGGCGGTTTCATCATCAGCTTTTCAGGAAAGAGAACTTGGTGTAAATGTGGACAGCAGAAAGACTCTGCTAAAACAGCCTTAGGAAGGACACAGGTTGTCACCACATCCTACTTGCAATTCTGAGCCAGCAGAGACACTGACTTAGATCCCTGTTCTCCACAAGGAGTTAAAGAACAAGTCTGGATGCAGCTGCTAACGGAACACACCGACTGCACCCGGAGCAGAACCTGGAGAGAGCAGGATGGAGGCAAGTGGGAGAAAAGGAGATTTTAAGAATGTGCACATGCACAAGTTGTGTGCCCAAAGCTCTTAATGTTCAACAGATTAATGGAAGCTACCAAAGCTGAGCTACAAGCCTGGAAGTGGCTGAGTAGGGAGCAGAGGGAACATTAGTGCCAAGCCTCAGTAATTGATTGGGTCTGCCTGCACACTCCATCCTTCCCCTCAAACTACATTTTCCCTGCAGATGGCTTCTCTTTCTGCCACTTTTAAAGTGATTTATTCTCTTCAGAAGGAGAATTAGGTCTTATTTTGATCAAATATTTAGGATGTTTTAGACATTAAAAGCCACAGATTACAAAGAAGGAAGGGTCAGAACAGTAAAGTCAGATTAAAATTGAAGATAAGCCACAAATACTGAAGTCAGGAATGAACAAACAACTAGCAAAACAAGATTCAAAGAACTAAGAGGCTTATCCTCCCTCCTTGCGACGTCTGGCTCCTTACTGCCAATAACTGCAACCAAGATCTTACCCACACAAGGGCTGATGAAAGGGGTCTGAATATAGGTCAGCAAAAGCCTTTTGGATCCAGCTACAGACACTAATTAGATCACTTTCAGTTATTAAAAAAAGAGAAAAGAAAAAACCTCCAAAACAAAGGGTTTACCCCTCAAAACATTTTGAATTTCTCTTTTTTCTTTTCTCTAATTGGCAGTGGCCTTTGGTTTCCAAGCAGCTGGTTGCTGCCCCAGCTCTGCAACTGTCACCAGCACAGAGCAAACGCAGCAGTGACCACACCAAGGAAGAACCTCCGGCAAAATTTGGGCTGAACAACATTTGCAGCGACGCACAAAGACATGGGGGGTCCACAAATACGTTTTCAAGATATAAAAGAATTCTTTAGTTTTACTAAGAGAACACTGACTGTTTTGTTTGACGCTGCCAAAACCCACAAGGCAAAAAAAAAAAAAAAAAATTCTGACTTTTTTTTCCCTGAAGTATACAGTATAGCTCAGTTCATACAGGGCTCCTTGTACCAGCTTGTTTATGCCTTCTCTCCTGTGAAACAAGCCTTTATGTCTCCATAGTGGAAAAACCCACTGGTTTATATCCTTTTGGAGATATATGCAGCCAATTAAATTGTAAAGTAATACCTGTTTCAAAGTCTAACTCAAAGAAACGATACATTCCTGGACTGGGAGCAGAGCCAAGGAGGTCACCTTACACCCTGCGGTCACGTGAGAACACTCAGCTCTGGAATTTCGTATTTTGATTTCCATGTAAAGTAAAATTGGGAGATTGAAAGGATGAAATATTGTGTATTCTCCACACACAAACTGTGCTCGTTTCTCAAGTGATAAAGTTAATATTCCAAGGAACGAGAAAAGACAGAAAAGACAGTTCAAGAGTTCAGAGTGATTTCAAGCCATTCAGAAAGACTCAGGGAAGTCACAATTGCTGGTAGCTCCACACTTTCCAGAACAATTTTAGTGATGAATACACTATTATGTGACCAGACTATATGCATAAGAATGGTATAATCTGCACAAAACACTGCAACAACACATTACAATAAAATCCACTTGTCAAGAGTAACAAGCCAAGTAGATTTATTTCCATATGAAAACTGTTATGAAAAGACCAACGCATTTTATTTTAATTTCCACTTTTCTTCAAAACAAACAGCATGGAAACAACAGGAACAGCTACTGGAGACAGGCCGCAACAGAGCAGAGGTCAGTGCGCAGCCAACTGCCAATGCAGTTCCATGTCTGCAGAATTCCTTGGAGTTCACACAGCAGCCAAAATATGGAAAGATATACAGGGAGGATATACTACAAAAGGCAGCAGAAAACTACTGTAGAAAACCAGAAGTGGACGTGGGTATCAATGGACTGAGAT
>NW_008679704.1:0-1467 GCF_000695815.1 Acanthisitta chloris | reverse complement strand
TGCACATTGGCGAATCTCAGTCCCTAAAGGGGAGCAGAACCTCAAGCAGAACAGTGCTGAGGCATCCACAGCCTGCACTGCTGCTCAAACAGCACCACAAGGGGCCCAGACCAGCACCTCTGCACTGCCCTGTACCACCTGCATCATCAACCATCAGATGAGAACAACTTCACCCTTCCAGCAGATCTTTACCTGCCCTGCAGAGCTGCCTTATGATGGGCTGTGCTGCCTGCTCAGTCCCCACAAGGTGTACTCACCCACACTGCTCTGCAGCCAAGGAAAATCTGCTTTATAAACTATTCTGAATTAGATCTTTGAGTTAATACCAGTTTTTAGGTTTCAATTTAGCAGCAGAAATGTGTATGCATGGTACCCTCTATCTCCAACTGGTGCAATCTAAAAAGCATTCTAAAATCCCCATGCCATGGAGCTTTTTGGATGGGTACTAGAAGTCTAGTAAACTCACCAAAACATGGGCTTAGATATTTTTGTGACATCTGTGTCTGACAGAAGCTGTCAAGTCAAATTCACAGGTTGTTTTCTTCTACATTAGTGACTGTAATTACAGTGTTTTCTGTGGCGCTTTCAAGACACAAGGCAACTCACTGTGCTGTGTTCCCACAGACCTCACTCCTTTAATATATTAAAAATGATATTGCTTAGCCCACATGAAAAATCCTTGCAATGACTATATACATGTAATAAGTTTAATTCCTTTGTCAGATCTGTACCATGCCACAAGACTAATACCGACGTAAAAGACGTTTTTTTCTACCAGTTTCTCAAAATAATGTCCCGAGAACTCAGGAAAGAAACAGGTAAGTAGTATTAAAATCAATTTTTGGTGCAAAAAAAAAATTATTATTCTGTATATTGATTAGCTACTCAGAAAGAAATGACTTGATATTGGCATCATTAACATCTAACAGTGAGATTCAGAACACTTTTCAAGCAAAGCCTACATCAAAGAGCTACAACACTGCATAAGGGTTGGATAAACAACACCAAGAACCAACATCTTCTCCTCACTTGCCCCATACCTCAGTATTTTGTAATGCTGTCTTTGAGGACAGAATTCCCTTAGCTCTCATTGTATATGCATTTTTCTTGCCAAGATGTAAAACTCAGGATTTATTTCTCTGTATAAATCTACAAAGTAGCTTTTCTCCGTGAAAATGTTCCCAGCGCTAGTGTGCATTAAGAACAATCACCCCTAGAAAAAACTGCCGTGGATTATGGAAGGCTTTGTCTTCGACAGCACGAAGCAGGGTCTGAGTGCTTAATCTCCGCAGACTTTATCAGCACTAGACACTTATCGCTTCGCCACTCCTACCGGGCAGGGCTGGCAGCAGGAGGCTCGGCAGGGCCGGAGTCACCCCGGGTAAAGGCAGTTCACTGCACTCCTGGTCCTCAGTGCCCAGAGGTACAGAAAGGCACTGCCCGAGCAAACAAAGCTGCCGAACCCAT
>NW_008679703.1:91307-110635 GCF_000695815.1 Acanthisitta chloris | reverse complement strand
TTTGCCATAAAATTATTTTCATAACATTTATACAATAGAAAAGACAAATTAACTAGACAAAACCAATCACTTTTCTTCACAGTAATGTTTGACTGAGATGTGAGTAAAATATGTGACGTCTGTAAATTTGAAAAAGAGTGAGAAATCATTATGGAGGCTAAAAGAAGTACTTAAGTTATTTGAAAGCCAAAAAAAATCACTAGAGTTTTGAATTCACTTGGAATAACCAAAATAAAATTGAGAAGTGATTTGGTCTGAGTACCAAAATATCTTTCAGAGGAACACATGAAGTAATTTTCCTCAAGTTCAGGAAGATGCATTTAAATAGAGGAAAACAAACAAAACTAAACCAAAATCCCCAAAAGATCGCTATTGTAAAATCAAGATGTATAAATAAATTAACCACTGGAAAAGTCTGTATGTCTTTGGTATCGTCAGATCAAGACATAAAGCATTCCTACAGCTTAGGACAACATAGCACTAATTTTTTAAGGCACATTTGCCAAGCTCAATGACAGAGTAGCCAGATGAAAACCATCCTGTAGACTGCAAAAGTGAGGCTAGACACTCATAGCTGTACCAGAACAATTATTTCCTGATAATTCTCATGTTTGAACCATTTTATTTATGCAATGAAACTTGGCACTTCAGCTCCTAATGGCCTCCTGAAAGCTTTCTTAACAACAGCACAAGTGAGGATTCCAAAATCAACTGCCAGTTTCTGTACACCTCAGAAGATCAGCAGTGCAAGATTTTCAAATAACAAAAAGAGATTCAAAGATTTGTTTATATGCTAAAGCCACATATCTGTGCTCGCACAAAGTATTTGCTTTGCATATTTATGAAACTCTGGTCCATTTGGATTTTAGCTTGTGATGTCTGCCAGAAATTCCAGAGAACTCAGGGAACAGAGTTAAAATCATATAATATCTGGACAAAGAAAAAATCCTAGTGGGCCAAGGTAGTTGTTGAAAGGCAATTTGTTGACGCAAATTAGTTTTCCAGAAAATAAATGGGAAATTGATTCTGACAGTGGAAGAAGATCTGATTGGTTTTTTTCTTGACCACTCTTTTGGGTAACCCTGGATAGTCTGAATAACATTAGTTATTCAGGTTCCATATAAAATAAGATGGAAAGAGAAAGGACAATTTTTTCCACTTGTGTACATGTTCCAATGTTTCTCTACAATTAATTGGCAATACATTCTGTTTAGCACACAGGTTTTCCACCAAAGCCTTGTGAGGCAGGAGAATTAACCGATTTCTTCAAAATCGAGACTACTAAACTTAGTGAGCTCAGAGAAAATTATGAAAGCTGTTTAAAGAGGTACCTAAAATCTAAGTCTCCTGATAAGCCTTTTGAAACATTTATATCTGGGCCATGATTGTGACAGTAATCTCTATACATTTAAAAATTGCTGATGTGAGTAATGTGACTCAAAGATCTATACCGGTATATATGTTAGAGTTCAGCTTTGTAGTGGAATATGGGATTACATTTTGTCATTTAAGTTTAGATAGTTATATTTGTAACTTAACTTTCAAAAAGTAGTTAAGACTTTTAGTACAAAATGGACATTGATGAACAAACCCATAAATATATTCTAACCCAAACTATTTTATTACCTAAGGACTTTATCTTCTATGTTTGAGAAACTAGTATTGATGCTCCGACCTGATAATTTAAAATGAGAACTTGAATCAATTTTCTTTACATCAGAATGAGTGTTACAAAGACTAAAGGGGTATAGCTTTAAGTAGCTCAAGAGAACATGAAGCAAGTAAAAAAATGCAGCTATACAATGTAGCCTGTCAGTAACAGAAGCATTTCAGCGAGTGCAGGAATGACTGTTGTGTGGATCAATTACTCATGCAGCTAATTCTTTTAAAAGCAAGAAGCCTTTCAAAATAGGACTTTAAAAATTAATGAGGCTTCCAATGAACAGCAACATGGAGGATTCTCAAGACAAGTGGTGTAATTTGAAAGATATGTCAAAGGTGAGCCACTGCTAAAAAAGAAAAGAAGTAAACAGATCTATAATAGCTACCATTTAGATACACTGGAGAAAAACAAGACTGAAGTGCATGTCTCATTAACTCAGTCTGCCTCAAATCTGGATGAGAAGACAAGAGAGATGTTAGCTTTCACAAATAAATGAAGCTGTTTCTGTAATTATTTAGCTATTATTTATGCAAAGGAGGACAAGGGAGGGTGAATGCAGAGAAACAGAAGCAGTACATTCCACAAGTATGGCATTGCAAGCAAAATAATGTGATTATTAGTAATATTCTGAAGATACCACGGTACCTAAAGTTACTACTGATTAAATAATCCAGCATGTCCTGATCAGTAAAGTGCATTGCAGGGAACAAGCTCACTGGAAAACAGTATACAATTAAAAAATACTGTAAGGCATCCTTACTAATTGCGATAGCATTTGCAGAAGTCCTGTTCTGGAGACATGGACATGTGGAATCCAGTAGTCCTTTGCTAATAGTAGTAATAATAAACAACTAAATGCTTAAGGGCACAATTAAGCCGTATGTGTTCAGACTCTTATCACCTTCAGCAGCAGAGTTCCACTGACTTCAGATTTATTATCTTAAACAGAGTTCCTATATTAAGATGCCATTTAATCTGGCAGACTCAGTATCCAAATGCCTCTAATATTTCTAAATTTTTCACTCTTTTTGTTTATTTGAGTGCCCTTCATTTGCAGCTGTTAATTACCTACTATGCTTTCTGTTGACCAGCTGTATCCATAATTGTGTCTTTTGGTTCCATAGCTGTGTATGCATATGCTGGAAAACCTTCCTCTGAAGTGTGAGTTGTTAACTTATTCATATAACTTGCAGCATGTTGTCAAGAACATGTTTTTAAAGCTTCTACATTAGCAGCAGACTTTTGAAAATCAAACCATAAACCAAGGCAACTCAAATCAACCTTGTCTAAAATAAGTACCTTGCAGCAAAGCTAAATTAAATAAGTAGCAGTAAGATGGTATAAAAATCTTACAAATTCAAGCAGTGAAAAATAATTCTAAACCAATGTTTAAACCCACGGGAAGCACTGAAATACCTAAGCTATTCTTTCTTTTTAATAATTCTAAACCAATGTTTAAACCCACAGGAAGCACCGAAATACCTAAGCTATTCTTTCTTTTTCATTTTCTTATTTCATTCAGAAGACATATGGTCAATGAGATTTGATAACATCCTTTGGGAAGAAAAATATGCACCTTTTTTTCCCTCCAGAATCAATTTTCAGTCTACAAGGAAAAGCATCATACAAACATATTTTACTTAAAGGGGTTTTTTTCTTAAGTCATTTGCTAAGAAACAGCAGTCATTTATGTTGTTCTACAACCTTTGCTAAGGACCAAGTAAGATTTCAGTAGCTTTGAACCAGGATCTAGATTATACGGTTTGGGTCTAGACTTTGATATCTTATTTTTCAATATCAAGCAGGTTGCTTTTGAAGATTAGGACATGAAAAAATAGAGGTGAAACCCACAATGAGGTATGCATATAGGTTAGGATACTGAAGACAAAGCCAATGATGAATAGACTGTAGAGATATTTCTTAGTTTGTCTCTCAGGCTGGAATTTCTCAAAAGTTTTTAGGAAATACAACTGCTGGACAACAGCAAAAGGGCTCTGATTTTCATTTCCATGAGACATATTATTTCTATGTAGTAATGCTGTTACTGTTAACACTAAAGCAGTATTAGAGTGAAACACATCAGCTCACAGGTTATTAGGTTGTTAAAGTTCCATCCCTTCCAGACTGCTTGTGGTTTGCCTGAAACAATCACTGAGTGCATTTCATAAATGTGCCATCAGCTCCTAGCTAAATCAACACTGTGTCTTTGTTATAATCAGAGGAGGTAGGGCTAATTTGACTAAAATTGAACACGTATGTCACATTCTCAGTCTAAGATGTATTTACAGTCAGCATAGTTGAGTGCACAGCTAAGAGAAATCAGGCAGATTTTATTTTGAAGAGTTCTTTGTTCCCATTTACTATAAAAGAAAAGTGAAGGTGGTAAGCAGTACACAGCTATGAATGATGCATCTAAAATTATCATAATTTTAGTAACAGTAGAGTTAGAGAAATGTTTATTGAATGCTGTGGAGGTGATCTATCCAAGCCTTCTGTTTCTATCAGACCTATAGCCAACACTAGATCAGGTCAGATGTAACTTTGTCTAGTAAACACTGAAAGAATCCAGGGATACATAATCAGTTCCACTGGTAAAAAGCTTTTCTGATGCCCAGTCTGAACTTACTAAGTCATATGTGTGACTTCTACCCCTTGCCACTGCCATGGATTTCTTTTAGTTTTACTTTTTTTGTTATGGACACAAGTTTGATCTTCCACAAATGTTCCCAATATAAGTGTACAGAGCTGTCTCTCTGAAAGTTACTAATAAAGAGCTGTTTTGTAGGGAATTTATTTTCATCAGACAAAGAAATGCTTTGAAGTGACAGACAATTTCTAAACATGGGTAATTCATTTATCAAATCCATACTGAGCATCATTTCTTAGCACTTAATGGGGCAGATCCCTCAAAGCCTGCACTGAACAAGCATGATGCTTGACAAGATCTTCATTCTGAAAATATTGTTCCTTTATACTCACAAGTAGACAGTCTACTTTTTGCTTTCTTGTCACTTTGTTATGTTTTTCCATGCTTTTTAATATGGGTGTGTATATCATAGTCATGTAACAAAGTTACCACATTGAGATAAGGAGGTATTAGAAGAAAAATATTTGTAAAGCCATTAGTTACTTCATCTTCAAGCTATAAATTTATCCCTTAGATTTTTTCAATGTGTAAGGGAGAAGTACTGGATACAGTTCTAGGTATATTCCATCTTTCATTCATTCAGAACCAGAGGTAGCTCTGGCTTTTCAGTCAAATAGCGTACATATTTTATCTATAAGGAAAACCAATTATGGTAGGAGTCTGTAGATAGAACTGTAGGATAATTCCAATGATTTTTTTCTTCAGGCTGCATGAATTTCTCCAATGTATGCATTTCAACTCTTTTATTCAATATAAATGCAAGTAGAAAAATAATAAACAAATATATTTCAGATATGGATAAGTAAAATATAGATAACCTAGCTCTATCAAAATATAAACCATGATTAAATCTCTGAAGCAAATCATGCCACAAAAAAAAAAAAGGAAATGGTGTGAAAGAAATCCTCAGGAAATAATTCATAATAAGTCAAGTACATGGCTTCTACACTACTGCTGTTAGTACAAATTATGGTGGAATTTACCAATAAGAACAAAAAAATCTTGGAGAACAGTTCATTTTCATTCTTTGGCACATAATATATAGAATGGCCTGGGTTGGAAGGGACATTAAATATTATCTTGTTCCAGCTCCTGCCATGGGCAGGGACACCTTCCACTAGACCAGGCTGCTCAGAGCCCCATCCAGCCTGGCCTTAAACACTCCCAGGAATGGGGCATCTCTGTTTTAAATTTCCTTCCTGATTGTCCTAAATTGTATTTATTTTAAAAGCCTGTTAAATATCACCAGTGAGACCAGTCAGTTTCACCTCTGTGCCTGGCAAGATCATGGAGCAGATTCTCCTGGAAGCTATGCTTAGGCACATGAAAAGCAAAGAGGTGATCGGTAATAACCAACATGGCTTTGCCAGGGGCAAGTCATGCCTGACGAATTTGGTGGCCTTCTATGACGGGGCCACAGAATTTGTAGATAGGGTCATAGCAACTGATATAATTTACCTGGACTTATGCAAAGCATTTGACACTGTCCTGCATGACATCTTTGAGTCTAAACTGAGGATACATGGATTTGATGGGTGGACCACTCAGTGGATAAAGAACTGGCTGGATGGTTACCAGAGGGTTGTGGTCAGTGGCTCATTGTCCATGTGGAGGCCGGGGAGGAGTGGTGTCCCTCAGAGGTCAGTGCTGGGGCCAATACTGTTCAACATCTTTGTAGGAAACAGGGGCAGTGGGATTGAGTGCACCCTCAGCAAGTTCACTGACAACACCAGCTATGTGGGGCAGTCAACATGCTGGAGGGAAGAGATGTGCCATCCAGAGGGACCTTATCAAGCTTGAGAGGTGGTCCAACGTAAACCTCATTAAGTTTACCAAAATGAAGTGCAAGGTCCTACCTCTGGGCTTTGGCAATCCCAGGCACACCACAAGGTTGGATGGGGACGTAATGGAAACCAGCAGTGAGGAGAAAGACTTGGAGGTGACAGTGGATGAGAAGCTCACCATGAGCAGCTGTGTGCACTAGCAGCCCAGAAAGCCAATCGAATCCTGGGCTGGATCAAAAGGAGTGTGGCTAGCAAATCAATAAAGGTGATTCTTCCCCTCTACTCTGCTCTCACTGAAGACTGTATGCAGTTCTGGTGTCCTCAACATAAGGACATGGACATGGAACTGTTGGATCAAGTCCAGAGGAGGGTCACAAAGTTGATAAGAGGACTGGAGCACCTCCCCTATGAAGACAGGCTGAGAAAGTTGGGGCTGTTCAGCCTGGAGAAGAGAAGACTATGTAGAGACCTCATAGCAACTTTTCAGTATCTGAAAGGGAGCCACAAGGGAGCTGGAGAGGGACTCTTTGCTTGGAACTGCAATGATAGGACAAGGGGTAATGGGTTCAAATTGAAGGAGGGGAAGTTTAGGTTAGATATTAGAAAACGGTTTTTCCTGTGAGAGTGGTGAGACATTGGAACAGGTTGCCCAGGGATGTGGTGGCTGCCTCGACACTGGCGGTGTTCAAGACCAGGCTGGATGAGGCCTTGAGCAACCTTCTCTAGTGGGGAGGTGTCCCTGCCCCTGGCAGGTGGGGTTGGGACTAAGTGATCTGTAAAGTCTGTATAGTCTTAAATTCTATGATTCTATGATCACCATCACCACTTAAAAATAGATTTGGAAACTGTAAGTGGAGACTATGTCAATCAAAATGCCATGGCACACTATCATATGATCAAACGAAATTTGCCTGTGACACACTATATGAGAATCATTCTTTTCTTTTCTTTTAGTTTTGTTTCTCTCAGGGGAAGATACCGAAGCCAGTATAGGCAGTCTTGCTGAAAAATTCTGCTTCTTTCTGTTAAAAAAAAGAAAGAAAAGCACTTTATGACTTTTTTTTCAGTGTGTGTATAGGTATAAAGGTGTACTGGTCTATATTATTCAAAACAACAATAAAAAGCAGTAGAGATAAATTATTCCATTTGAAGGGAGCACTGCTGCCAGCAGAGTGGAGAGTGGATAGTATCTTGGCTCTACCAATCCACCATAATGGCCAAAATGCTCCAGCTAGAAGAGAAAAGGAAGTAGCTTGTGCCAAGTTGGCACATAGATGTTCTCCATTTGAGCAAATGAGAAGTAACATCCAGAACGTGCATCCAAGAATACCTTCCAGCATAGCTCTCTAGTTTCACTTCTGCTCCAGCTACACAGCTGTGTCCATCTGGTTTTGAAGCGGAATCATAGGTATTAATGCAATGTTTTTCCCATAGTAAGAACTTTTGCTTTTGTCCAATAATTAGGGACCACAGATTGTAGTTGAATCTGGATTCAGTATTCAAAATCGAAATTATTGATAACATGAGATTTTCTATGTCAAAGATAAATGAAGCACATAGAACAGCATGGTATACAGTACAAAATGTGTCAGGAAAAAAAATCAAAATGACATTTTTTCAGTTTTTCTAGTCCATAAATGTTACAGTAAGATTTGGAGACTTAGTATGAGGAATAGAAGGTATTTTATAGCAGAGTGTCATTAAACCATTAGAAATACATTCCGTGGTGGTAGGAAGGACAAGACTTACTCATAGAGAGTACAAACTGATATGCCCAGGAGAAGGTATGGGCACTGGGGCAGTTGTCTTCCAGAGTTGTGCGAGGAGACCAAAACTGCAAGAAAGCCAGCCGTGCCAGAGAAGTTACTGTGGCATTCAGTTTTAAAGGTGTGAAGGAGTCCTGACCAAACAGATAAAGTGAAGGCACCTAACAAAGAGTTGTCCAAAAGCCATTCTTCTATTGCCTCTTATGGTATGTGTTCCAGTCTGACAAGACTCGGGAGTGTTTGATCAATTTCCTCAATGTGAATTAAGACATAAATGAGGTCAAAATACCATTAGGGAGTGAGATTCTGTTACTGGTTACTCAGGAGGAAGAGAAAAGGGGCTATAGGAAAGTTAGAAACAGAAAAGGGGGGAAGCAAGCAAGATTTGGGATGGTGCAGTAGAAATAGTCACCACCATATATCCCAGCAGCATCCCGATGATCCACAGACATGTAGAAATGGGGATTGTCACCGCCATAGGTCCAGCAGCATTCTGATGATCCATAGCTGTCTTTTCTTCGGTGGTGAGTATGCACGCCATGCTCTGGACACTGGTCCTGTTTATAGGGCTCTGTCAGGCACTGACTGGCCAGTTTCCCTGGAGTTGAGCCGTTCCCAGCCTCCTGGTCTCAGCAGCTGGAAGTGATGTCAGTCGTGGACAATGGTGGACAATGGTGCCTCGTGGTCTAGGCAGCTAGAGGTGATGTCCATCACTATCTAGCAGATGGCTTAGCAGCTAGAGGGTGTAGGTGGTGGACAGTGGTGCCTCCTTACCTCAGAATGTCAGTCATTATCTGTTAGCTGGAGGATTTGGGTGGTGGACAATGGTGCCTCGTTATCTCAGCACAGGAGACACCCTATGAATCAACAAGCCTTGAGACAAACACTCCAGGGGTACTTGTCTTGAGTCTCCTTCACCAAGTCATCAAGGACAGGCAATGTCAAAACAGATATTTCTTAAAGGTCCCTTACAGCATGATAGAGAGTCCAGGGCTTTTTCCCCAGGAAGACTTAAAATATGGTGCTTGTGTGTGTGTTGGGGCATGCATAAAATAAAAGATGTCCTTAAAGCCAGATAACCCACAGTCAGTGGCAAATCATTGTCTAAGTAACTTGTCTGATATATTCCTTAATGTTAAGGAAGGCTCTAATGTGGATTAGAGGGGCTAAATTCAGTGTACCATAATATACCAGTGTACCAGTTTTCAGCCTTTTGCTCACACTGACAAAGAATAAAAGCTCAGTTCTCAGGCTTAATTGTCAGGAGATCAGGCTAATGCAAATTATGTAAAGATAAGAAAACCCATTCTGTATGCAAATATGTATAGTCACAGATGCACAGCACATTCATGCATTTTTGTAGGTCTGATGCTGCCATTTTTCCCTCAGAGTGGAGTTTTGAGTCAGTATTTTATAAAGATTTTTAAAAAAAAAGGATCAAACCCAGGAGTATTAAAAAATACTTTTATTTGCATACAAATATTTTTGGTGTTTTTTATGTTAGGGGGAAACATATCTATTTTAATCTTCATGTTAATGATGCTGGTTTCAGAAATCATTTGTTGCAACCATGCAGAAATAAATGTGAATTTCTTTCTAACTAGCTATCAGTTGAAATTTATAAAAAGAGGAACTTCTACCATAGAGTTTAATCTTAGGAGTGCATTTTTCAAATAGGAAAACTTTTACCATAGTATTTTCAAAGCATAAAAGCAATTAAATGACAATAGAGTTGTTGTAGATTTACTGTTATGTTGTGTGAAGAATGTATATGTCAGTACACCTTTCACAGTTATTCACTTACTTTCAGATTAGCTATTTATAATAATCAAACAGAATTTTATTGAACCAAAACAATCCAGAGTAAGTAATGCTGAATTATTGGGTTGTTGGCAAATGGCTTGGTAGTACCTAGAATATTGTATATGTCAGATATACAATATCAGTGCATACTGTGTTGAAAGTAAAGCATGATTGCCTTTATTGTCTCAAGAATCTGCTTTAGGAAATGGACTACATAAATGATTCCTGGGAAAGAAGGTAGTGTATTTAGTACACTTTGGAAATGGCTCATTTCTGTGGCAAGTTTGCTGAAATGAATATAAACAGAATAAAGAGCATGTGTTCAGATAGGTAAGTGGAATATATACTCATAACAAGTGTAACTGTATAGCAAAGGCAATTCTAGCAAGGTTTTTGCATCAAGCAATACAGAAAGCACCAGCAGAATACTGGCACTTGCTTCTCTCTTTCAGTGTGACTTTTGTGCATAATTTCAGACCCACACAAAAATTCTTATTGTTCGTAATCAGTCAGGTGAAGGAATAGGAAAAGGCAGAGTGTGTTATTAACCATCCCTATAATTTTTAGCAATCTGGGACAACAGCACTTAGATGTGGAGAAAAGGGAATACAATAAATGGGAAAGATTCTTAGAATGATAGCATCATAGAATCAGCAGGATTGGAAAAGAGCCCCAAGATCATCAAGTCCAACTCTACCATCGTTACTAGACCATGGCACTGATTGCCACATCCAGTCCCATCTTGAAAACCTCCAGGGATGGTGAATCCACCACCTCCCCAGGCAGCCCATTCCAATGTCTGACTACTCTCTCCATAAAAAATCTCTCCCTAATATCCAAACTAAACCTCCCCTGGAAAAGCTTGAGTCTGTGCCCTCTTGCCCTACTGCTGGTTGCCTGGGAGAAGAGACCAACCCCCACCTGGCTACACCCTCCTTTCAGGGTGTTGTAGGTCTTCCCTGAGGCTCCTCTTCCCCAGGTTAAACAACCCCAGCTCCCTCAGCCTCTCCTCACAGCACTTGTGCTCGAGTCCCTTCACCAGCCTCGTTGCTCTTCTCTGGACCCGCTCCACCACTTCAATATCCTTCCTGAACTGAGGGGCCCAGAACTGAACACTCTTGTGTTTATGACAGAACTACTGGCTAACACCTGAGGTATGATTGCGTAATGAAATATTTGGTTTTAGTAAATACTTGAAAGCCTTAGCCTTGCAAACAAGTGTACACTTTTTTCCACTTACTTTAGAACATGGAGAGAAGTGGAAGTATCTTTCTTTAGCTTGATAACCTTTATGCAAACTCTTCCTAAATGTCAGGTTAAAGTCTCTGAGATTTGCCCTTGCTGTACTTTCTATAGAGACATTAGGAAAGTTTTAGTCTAAAATTGCTGTGCAGATAAGAGATATCGGAGGTGAGATAATCAGGAGCGATATATATTGTAGTTATTATATATAGCCTACTGATAATCATTGCATTCAATTTTATGCTAGCAGGGGCTATTCTGTTAAAATGAAAGAAGAAAACAAAGTAAATAACATTTGTGCAGCTTTCTTTTACTGTTCAGAAATGGAACAATGAACAAGCAAAAAAGGAATCACCTAGGAATTTCAGGGTAGTACATCAGATTCCATCAACATTATTCAGAATTTATAATTGCTACGATTTTATGACAAACATTATGGGAGGAGTTGAAAATCTGACTGGTGGTCCTATGAGGGAATTATGCTGTTTTGCTAGCTTTCCCTAAATCTTTCTCTATAATGCAACCTTCATGTTGCAATTAGAAAATATTCAGAATGTTTTCCTGCTCTCTTCTCATAATATAACAAACTAGAATGTTAAAATCTTCTACTATTATTATAATAAAGAAAAGAACAAGATGTTTTCATCTTGTTAAACCTAAAAGCAGGCACAAATTGAAAAAAAACGTGATTATGTAACATAAAGAGCTCCAGGCTTTAACTAGTATCTATACTGGGCAAAACTAAATTACTATTTCCAAACTTTATGCAGCTCTCCGGGTTGTAAATGCAGCTTCTGCTGAAATCCTCAACATACAACTGCTACGGAAGAGAAGAAGTATTCCAGGGCATCCATAATCCTTGGATGCCCAGGCAATCAGTGGTAGATGGCTTCCATCTATACCTGGCAAAGTATGCTCCTAAGGGCAGCAAGACAGTGGAGAAAGAAAAAGGACACTTCCAATTTTAGTATTCATTATTTCTATCATTCTTTTCATTATCATCAATATCTGCAGACTAGTTTGAAGAAATATTTTTACTTTGTACTCTGTTACATATTGCTATATTGTTAGAGCAATATAAAATGATGCACAACCAAACTGAAAGTTCTTGTTTTCTTTTGTTGGGAATGAATCACTTTAATGAAAAAAGAATACCCAAACCATAATAGGTGGAAATGCATTTGTGTGGCTGCAATATGTCATTTGATATTCTAGAAGAGTATTGACAACAAACATATGTATGATGCTAACATAATCACTGTAAAATTGAACATTCTCTTTTGGTTTTCCTAGCTCTTGCTTTGTAGAAAGTTGGAGACAATATTCTAAACTAATAATGAAAGCCCATCTCTCTGACATTGTCCTCCTTAAAAATCTTTTCTCTTTAGTGATCTCCTGGGTATCCTAAACCTGTGTAGGAGTGAGATTTTTGTGGATTTTTTTTCTTCAATTAATTTAGTCCAGTGCTTTTGAGTTGCACATAAACCTCCAGCATTTGCAAAAATCTGGAGCAATGAATTTGATAATTTAGGTGTACATGGCATGAATAATATTTTCCAGTGTTTGTTCTATAGCTCCTAGACAATAAATTCATTTTCTACCCTAGTGTTTCGTGCATTATCAGAAAGAGTATGTCATCATTTTGTATTTCATTTCCATTGATATTCCTCATTTGACCCATATCTGGAATATTGATATAATTCAGGAAGTTCTGTATGCCATCCTATTTCACTTTTTTCTTTTTTATTTTAAAGAGGACTGATGATTTGTATTTAAAAATCAAGCTTACAACTGCTCAAAAACTTGGATGCACAGTTTAGTCATAACATAGCATAGCATAGTTCTCTCAGGCATGACAAGATGTCCAGTGTTAGTGACAGAACACAACATTCCTCATTATACTTTCCCTCTTTACATCTGTCATCACTACTGTGCAAAATGAATACTTGATGAGGAGAAGAGGGGTAAAGGCTGGCAAATAGACAGTTCACATTGCAGAAGCTTCTTGAGAAACTCTCAGTGGGCTACTGTGTCAAACCTCATGTCATGATCTGCATCAGTAGCCAATGCACTAGCAGACCAGAGGGGAAAGAAAGTCATATCCATGGATATGATGGAAGATTATTGTTTTACTGTCTCAATGCATCTTTCACTGGGATGGTGGGTCCATACAATGCACCTTATCTTACAATTAAGGGTCTAACATTTTTGGGGAAGCATTTGCTTCATTTTATAGATTGCTTTTTGGTGCTTGCTCAGTGCCTAACAAAATGAGGAATGATCATATGAATCATGGATCATGTGAATAATAGACTCAAGGGAATAGATCTGAGATACATAAGTAAGTGCTCTGTCAAAGATAATTTCCAGTTGTTCTGTCTGGCAACACGTTGTGATGTTGCTAAAAGTTTTTGTTTTTTAAAAGAATGTCCTTTTTCAAGGGCTGGATGGAGACAAATTGAAGAACCAATCATTGTAGTGAATGAATAAAATATTATAAATTTCCAGTCATTTTCTCTCACTGCAGTTTTCTGGTTCTCTGCTCCCCAGCCCTATTAAGAGGGTTTTGACTCTTTAGCCCTCTGCATAATGTTTGACTCTTAAAAATGTCTCAAATAATGTGATATCAATTCTCATAAAGAACTGAAGATATGTCTGGACTTTATCTTTGGTTTTCCTCAACTACTTTTGTCACAAGACATGGGAAAAAAGATGCAATCAAACAGAGCATAATTTGCTAGTTTTCTTTGAAGTAATTCTATTCTGTTACATGATTTTCATTGCAGAATGACAGTTTTCATCACGTTCTTCATTTTCTGAAGAACTGGTGTGGTTTCATCTTGAAAGAACTTTTCTGAGACTTTATCTTTGGTTTTCCTCAACTACTTTTGTCACAAGACATGGGAAAAAAGATGCAATCAAACAGAGCATAATTTGCTAGTTTTCTTTGAAGTAATTCTATTCTGTTACATGATTTTCATTGCAGAATGACAGTTTTCATCACGTTCTTCATTTTCTGAAGAACTGGTGTGGTTTCATCTTGAAAGAACTTTTCTGATAAGAAAAGTGCCGGTACACTCTTACTCTTTCACCATTTAAACCTATTTGCCTGCCTCTGCTTCTGTTCTGACAGGCATAGGCAATTATTAGGAAAAATATTATGTAAGAGACTATGTCAGAGGTAACTCTTCAGGAACATTTCTGTCTCGTAGGTTTACATTTATTTTGGTAGATTTATTTTCCTTGGTTTGCAGAAGGTCCAGTCACATCTTGATGGTTGTTAAAAAGCAGAGCACTGTTCTTGGCTATGTAACACAGTAAACATAAAAGGCAACTTTATTTCAATAAGTCTATATAACAGATACTCCAAAGACATTTCTCAGTGAATGCTGCCAAACGTAAAATGCAGTCTAATGGCAAACTGGGTTATTGAAATATTAGAAAGATACTATTACCTAGCTATGTCCTCAACCATCAACTGTTCTATGACAGGCAGCCTTGAAACTAATCAAGTCTGTGCTGATGTCGATAGAAAGATGCTGAAGGGCTATCCCAAGAAAGAATCTAGTAATAAGATATCAGTACAAAGAATATTGTAGTTATTCATTATGGTATCTTGCAACAGGTATTTTATGATTACTTTTTACACCCAGGAAAGCAAGAACATCTTATCCCTGGAGTTATTAGTAATGCTTCTCTTGCTGTGTTGCTGTACTATGCATTCAGAGCTCTCACTGAAAACATAACATTTTTATTGAAACAGGCATTACTGAAGTGAGCATTTAAATTCAGCCTCATATAAAAGACAAGAAGCTATTTATAAAGCTACAAAAAAGAAAGTAAAGAAAGAGGATAATGAATTGTCTGTGAAAATGAGCTTGACTGCCATGACTTCTGGTCTTGTTAATGTCACCTGTGTAGACGGAACTAAGATTGAAGATGTTGGTAAAGGAAAGAATTCTTAAGGTAGTTGAGGGATAAAGGGATGGCTCTAGAAAACTATATTACTCAACTAGAAAACTTAATATATGTGGAACTAGTTCATAACATCTATTTTTAAAAACCTCTATGGAACAATTCCCTTTGCATCCTTAATTAAACTCTGTAAAGACTACACTCAAAAAAAATTCAGAGAAGACTAGAGTGAAAGAGTGCAGAGAGTTTCGATGAGTAAGAGATACAAGCTGGAACTAAAGAGCCCCACAGTTTAAGAGATCATCCCCAAAACCAGAAAGCAGTCTCATCATCTGCATACCCTGGTTAGCTGTGAAACCTCACAGCTAATTTCCTCACAGAAATGAGTTATGCAGAAATGGTGGTATGACAGCATGTATAGAGTTTGCACCACTGGCTGAGAAATGCATTCTTCTGGAAGACACCTTTGTGACTTGGTTGTGTTTTGGGTACTTTGCATGACCATCATTCTGTTCTTCCTTAGGGGTATAAGTGAGCAGCTGTATCACTTCAGTGAGTTAGAGTCATATTCAGTTAGTGATTAATCTAGATACCCTTAGCGATACTCCTAAGGGTGTCTGGTTTTACATATAAGAAGACAATTGTTCAGGTCTTTGTGAAAATGCCAGTTGAATTAGGAAGCAATTTAACTTCCTCAGGAGCACACATGCTCCATCTGTCTGCTCATGAACATGTGGGTATGGTTACAGTTGACAATATTGTCCAGTTATCCATATGTCACCACAGTATTAAAGGGGTCATTTCACTGTACTGGAATCCACACACCTTGACCTAAATTTATAGTCATATCAGCTGAATGCTTGCTTTGGAGTTACTTTTGAAATAGGGCCTAGGACTCAGCAATTTACAGACTTTTTATCCCATTGATTTGTGCAATAATTGGTTTGTTCCAAACTGAATTAGCTGCAGCATTGTTTGTTTGCTCTTACTGGGTCAAAAGACAAGAACAAAATCAAAACAAAAACCAAGATAAAAACCAGCTCTGAGTGAAGTTTTCCCTGATTTCATCTCTGTGGTTTCATGCAGTGAAAATTCACATCTTGAGAACCACTTGCAGTTCTGGTCTCAGGGGTTTGTGGAGATAGAGAGAAGGTAGAGGAAAGTATAAGAGCAATTAGTGTGATCGAAGCTTCACAAAGTGAGACTGGAAGGTCTTTGTTTGGAGAGAAGGATAAGAGAGCATATGTCTCAGGTTTATAGAATCATGAAGGTAGTAGATAAGGGGAATGCCAAACAATTATTCACCAAATCCCAAAACACTTTAATGCTTTCAGAAAAGATGGTCAGTTTAATTTGAAACTCACTTTCCAGATTTATTTGAGAGGGTGACTGGGCTGTACGTGGCCTGAGCTGGGTTTGGGAGGCACTCCCTGTGAGATAAACAGTCCTCAGAAATATGAGGGGGCAGTAGGGGCCCACTGCACCCATTTTCTGGGTGCAGGGCTACGGTAGGAGGCTGGGTAAGTACATAGAGATGGTCCAAGACTGAGAAGAAGGAAACCCCAGCACAAATATCACAGTTCCTCACAGGAAAGACCTAGGGGTGACAACAACTTGTTGCAAACTGTCTCCACCCCAGCCAATTTTTGGGGGAGGCTGATACTGTGAAGTATAGGACGCAGAGGGGCATCAGAAGGGTGCGCATAACTCCAGGCAAGAGGGTTGGATACAAGGAGGGCTTTGAAAAAATATAAACAATTTTAACTATTATTATTAATGCATATTTTCAATGTTGATAATTTGAACTATTAGAAAACTAAAACATTGATTTAGCTGTTTATAAATTGTGGACCCTATATATGACACATTCCCTTTTTGCTCATTTCAGGGTTTTGAGAGTGACATTGCCTCTTCTGCCAAAGTCCTTCTGTGTAAAGAAGTGAGGGAGAGTCTGGTGGTGGCAGTTGCTGACTCTGCAATGTGAATCACATGCACTGAAGTGATCTAAGTTGCAGCTACAACCCATGTATTTTGATACTGCTAAAGGGTGTTCAGTCCAGGTGCTCATGACTGTGGAGGTGGCCATGAAAATAGCAGTGGCTCCTGTAGTCCTGATGAAGGAAGGTTCCAGCAGATAAATTTGATTCTTCTTGGTGTAGGAGAGGTGGTGCAAGAGAAGAGTCTTTGCAGGAACTGCTGCTTCTGCTGCTGTTCTGCTCAGTGGGACCTTCACGGGCAGACCCAGAGAAAATGAGGAATTAGTTCTCTCCCCACATTTCTTGTGGGTTCTAAAGCATATGTGGGCACGGACGAGTTAATGTAGCCTAACATGTTCCTCCTAATAGCTGTCTCATATATGGTAGTAGCGTTGTGACTGCTGGAGACAGAGTACAGTGCTGGAAAGACCAGTGTTTAGGGTAGCTGTGCATTTCTTATGACTCTGTTCTTGTTTATAATTCCTATACATTTTAATTCCTGCAAATTTCATCAGTGCAGTATATTAAGATATGTTCATAGTGGGAGTTAAAAGGGACACCCATGCTGTATTCTGCTATGATCTCAAAATACAGGCTATTAGCTATCTAACTGACCTGGGAAAATGCCTTGACCAAGTAAGCGTATAAAGCTGACTACTTCAGAAAAAAAATGGCTTAAAAGTCCAAAGTCTATGTTTCACTCAGTACAGTTGCTTTCAAAAACAAATGCAAATATTTCTCGGAAAAGAAATTACTGAAAGCACTTTGCTGAAGCTTGGCAATTAAAGGTACTTACTAGGAAATTAAATATATGGCATTGTAAAACTATACTTAAGCTGTCATGTTGATGTAGTTTATGTACTAAAATCAGACCTTTGGCTTCTCAGCTGTTTCCATGAAAATTATTTCACAACAGGTGACCCCTTGATTTTGTAAGTTAAAGGTTCTTAAGATCATAAAAGGAGTACTTGGATATTCTTTATGTGGTCTACTGCTTTATTTCTTTAATTAATTAATAACTCTGCCTTTTTTGTTTCTCCTCAGACAAATTACTGACAAAATAGATATTGGAAGGATTTGTTTCTTAATAAAATTATTGCTACATGCATTTGAGGAATTTTAAATATATTGATCAAATATATAAGCGCAGGGGCACAATCACAAATAGGTATATATAGTGTTTAAAGCCAAGTTGGATGGAGCTCTGAGAAGCCTGGTCTAGGGAAAGGTGTCCCTGCCCATGGCAGTGGGGCTGGAACTAGAGGATCTTTAAGGTCCCTTCCAATCCAAACCATTCTATGATTCTGAGAGTCTATGATTGTTGATATCCATATATATCCCTATATATAGAGAGAGAGAAGCAGAGAACATATCACATTCTTCAGGAAAATGTAGTTGATTAACTCTTTTCAACAGTTGAATTGTGGACATCTCATTCCCAATAGTCATCTAGCACGGTAAGAAAACCACTGGCTCCTTTTCATTACCACATGCATATTTTAGAAACAGAGCTGTAAGGGATGAAGCAAAGTCTTTGAATCACTGTGGTTCTTTAAACTATATGAAAAAAATATTGTTGAGATTAACATGTAGACACCAAGCAATGTTCATATTAGACACGTTGGAACAACATTTCAACCCAAATATTTCACCAGTGCTGCATTTTTTCATTGAAGTTTTTTCCATTACTATATTTGTACATACGGTTTTCATCTCTGTGAAAAGCTAAGGCTCCTAGAAACTGATGTCTGTGAGTTGGGAGGGAGAACTGGATATGAAATAAATGGTGATGATTTGTCAATAAGAAAGGAGGAACAAATCAGATATACACTGAATAAGAAGTTAGAATTAAGCCTTTCTAGTGTAATTTTATAGCTAGATGGAAAGACACATTTTTAACCCTACCTGTCTCAGACAGGAAGTTCTTCACCAAAGGTACAGATGATTGCATAGTTTAGAACACAGATTCATTTTGCTTGGTAAGCTATCTGTTTGAAAACAACATTAAAAGAATCTAGTATTAAGTGTTTTCATGTATTTGTTCTAATCATGTTAGTTCATTCTTGATATTTTACTATTATAAAATTTTCTGTTATGTTTTGGCTTTATTACTTCAGTGGTGGTTTGGTTTGGCTTGGCTTGGACTTTTCTAGTTATTTAAAATAGTTTCATTAATGGCATTGGGTTGGTAGCTTTGATGTGAAGGATATCTCAGAGGCCAGTGAATATATTAAAACAATTAAAAGATTTACCAGAGACCTCAAACTGACAAAGCAGCACACTAAAGATAAGAGTTAGCAGAGATCAGGTGACAACTTGGTCATCAGCAGATAAGTCTCATTCGTGTCCCACCCCTGTGTGTGACATCCCCTGGCTGTGAGGGGCTGAGGGAGTGCATTGAGGGATGTGACTGGGGGCTTGTAGAACACAGGTCTTTGTTCCAACCCCATAGTTTCTCTGTGTTCCTGATGGCCTGTGCTGTCAGAGGATGACTCAAGGAGAATGGAGCTGTGTGAGATACTGGCACACACA